>NC_137110.1:20337864-20530364 GCF_949357685.1 Gobio gobio
ATCATTTTTAGTAACCATATCCGAGAACAGTCTCAACACATTGCAGTCAATTACAGGTCTTGCAGGCATAGTATAGACATTTACACCAGCTTCACTGGTGCAGTCTCAGGTTTTTGGCCTTTGATCTGCCTTGTTCATTCTGACCAAGTTGCTAGATACTAAGTTGACAAGTTACTTTCCATGTTGCTAATTACAAACCCACAAGTGACCAAACTAAATTGCAAAAGTAATGTTTTTTAAAACCCACAACCACTGGCCATGCAGGAAAATACAGTTGTCAGTCCTGTATTATTGAGTATGATTATGTTCACACACAGTTCAGCTATTTACAGGAGTGACAAACACTTTCTATATCTGAACTCCCATCCGTACATTTTCAGGACTGTGTCATCTGAAGATTTTAGATCCAGTCACTGCTGCTCCCGTCAGTTTTGTGTTTTATTTGCGAGCCGCGCTTCTCAAATGCTCCACTCTCCTCCTGGTTATAAAAACTGCTGCGGTTAATGAAGATTTGACGGCTTGATTGGATCATATCAAAAGTGACAAGGCTTTTCAGTTTTATGGATGTCGCCGCCTTGGATATTACTTTGGCCACTGTCTCTATGATTACTGGTAAGAAAATATGGGCTTGACTCCCGTTGCACGTTCATACCAAGTGTGCCGCACAAGTACTGAAAAGTGAACCCGCCTTGATCGCCCCCAGGTGGTTGGTCCCAGTATAGCTCATAAACCCACCCTCTCCGTGTAATGTAATGGAATGCGGGGCAAACGAAACAGCACTAGGTAGTTTTTGCTCTCGGGGTCCCCCTACAGTTGAGAAACAGTATTGTCCTCTACTACTGTCGTAAACTGTCATTCTACATCAGTGGATGCATTGCACGTGCATTTGTTGACATGACAACTATGATAGCCCTGAACACTGCCGGAGTTCACATGCAGGTGTTCTGCTTGCGTCGCGTGTGAAATGTCTTCATCCCAGGTACAGTGGCATATGTTTCAGCATGTCATATGAATATAATTTCATGGGTTTTATTTTTTTCAAACTCCAAATGATCGCGATGCTCACGTTTACAAGCCAGCGTCATTATAGTAGCCTAGTCTATTGGTTCCCGTTTTACGGAATCTATGATACTTCAATTCAATGTTTGAGTGGTAGGTAATAACCATATATCGTCAATATTATAATATCAAGCTACCCTAGATGAATCTGCAAATTTGAAAAATCGATTTGCATTATAGCTTGAGGAAAGACAAATAAACCAATATCACAGACATGTTAGGTATCCTAAAATATGATTTTATACGTCTTATGTATTTACTTGCAAGTATGTAGCCCCTCCTCCTTCAGCTCACGCCAACGAGCAAACGCTGGCCCAATGTTGATCCTCGTCCTGCCTTTAATCCGATCACTTTCTCGTTTCCTCTTTTTGCTTTCCTCCGACAAAACCTTTGCTTTCTTATTTTTCTGTGTTGCTTCGGCCATGACCATAACATTCGGCAAACAAATGATAGTTTTTCTCGCACGTCCGAATTTAAGGAAGTGGGGGTGGTGGTGGAAGTGACGTATATGCCGTAAAGCAGTCAAATTTTGTAGTTCTTTTTTTTCTCGGGTTACTATCCGAAAGTTTAAAAGTACGATTAAAAACGAAACAGACCCCATCAGTCTATGGCAGACGTGTCATTCAACCTATTGCAAGTCGATGTATCATCACAAGAGGTTTGAAAATATATTATAAAGGTTGAAAAGTTACCTAGTGCTGCTTTAAATAATTTTTTCACGCTGATGTAGGTTCAAGTGTTCGTTTTTTTAAAAATAAGTTTGGTTTAAGTTAGTGATTTGGTGCTATAAAAGCGGGGGTTGTGACATGATTGACAGCTTCTCTGAGCGAAGTAGTCACAGAGGCACTAACAGACTTTTTTCAGGAGGAGATTGAAGCTTCAACTTTAATTTCTACATTTCCATAACTGTTTATTTCACACCAACATAATGAGTTGTTCTGCAGTAAACTGTACCAACAGATACTGCGGATGTGTGGCGGGGTTTTCATATCTCGGTTCTACTTCCTGTGCTCTACTGCGCAGACTCGGGTCCGGCGTTTGCTACTGCACAGATTCAGGTCCCAAATAACCGCAAGATGTCAGTGCCATATTCGGATATTGACGGCTTCACTTTTCTTCAGTGGAAGATAGTGAAGGCGCATGGTCTATATATTTTTTACAGTCTATGGTGGTTCATACAGACAGTTTTCGAGACGCTACTGTAAGTTCTTGTTTGAATGGGACATTTAAAGACTCCCAATCCCAAAAACTGACAATGTGAATGTAGACACTCTCTTGTGCAATATTGTGCAAAATACTATTTTGTTGGCATACATAGGACATTTAAGAAGGTTAAAATCTAGTTTTTATTTATTTTGTATTCCACTCTTTGCTGTGGACTATTGTTCAGAAGTTTGGGGTCAGTATTTTTATTTTATTTGAAAGAAGTCAGTAGCCTACTTTTATTCAGCACGGATGCATTACATTGTTCAAAAGTGACGGTAAAGCAATGTAAAATGTTTGAGAAGATTTATTTTTTATTCCTGAAAAATGGTTTCCACAAAAATATCAATTGTTTTCAACACTGATAAAAAGAAATGTTTCTTGAGCACCAAATCAGCATATTAGAATGATTTCTGAAGGATCATGTGGCACTGAAGACTGTAATGAGGGCTGAAAATTAAAATTCAGCTTTGCCATCACAGGAGTAAATTACATTTTAAAATATATTAAAATTGAAAATAGTTATTTTAATTTGTAATAATATTTCACAATATTACTGTTTTGACTGAATTTTTGATCAAATAAAAGCAGCCTTGGTAAACAAGTGATTTCTTTCAAAAACATCTGAAAAACAAAAATCTTACTGACCCCAAATTGTTTAGTGTCCATATAGGTTTGTGTTCCCACATGCAAAATATTATGAATATGTACTTGCGCTCCAGTGTGTGAAGAGGGTGATTGACTTGTTTACGATAAACAAACTTGACCCTGTGGCCCTAAGAATATTCTAGAATTGCTTCATTTCACTGCACGCATGAATTACACGGCTTGTGGAAAAGAAAAAGGAAAATCTAAACAATCAATAGGGGATGTCAATAAAACAACCGCAGTTCAATTCAACTGGAGCTTGTGTTACTCTCAACGCCTTCCATATGGGCTTGAATCAACTTCTGTGACCATAGGCTAATGGTATATTTCTGTCCCTTCCTCTCCCTCTATCTTTCCTTCTCTATGACGGAGTGATGAAATTCTCCTAATTAACTGGCTGGCTGTAGCTGTACACTAGCCAGAAAGGCCATCCAGGGGCTAGAGTACACACATACCTCCCAAACCCACAGTCCGCTCCACCTGGCCCAAAGCCCATGACGGAGGGGTGAACTGGGAAACCCGACCCTAATCACTCTCAACTTTCCAGTGGCCCAGACATCGGAGCTCACGCTCTATTCTGGGCTTGAGAAGTAAGCCAGCAAACCATGCAGGCATCCCTTCATTCGCCTTTCACTTTCTCTGCTGCTATTAGTGTCTGACTCAGTCCATTTTCTGTCTGTGATTTCTGCTTTTTTTTTTCTTTCTTTTTTTGTGTGATTGGCTTCTTTTGCACAGTCCTAAGTTTCGCTCCATCACATCCCTTTTCTATGCCTCCCCTCACTCTCACTTGGTCTCAATCTTTATTTTGCTCTCAGGGGAGCAGTTAAGTACCTTCAGACCTCTTAGAGACTCCTGGCCACGATTGGCATGCAAGTTCCCCGGCTCAACAGCCCCTATCCGAGTAAGCTCTGTAAACCCTGCGTGCACACACACACACACACACACACACACACACACACACACACACACACACACACACACACCAACAAGCTATCTCAGTCATCCTCACAGGTGGCTGTCCAAATTTAAAACCGCAGGCTGTGTGTGCGTTATCCTGGGAAATGTTTAACACACAAAGCTCACAGGCTGATAGACAAATGAAATCTGGGAAGTGAGTGATGTGTCAATGGAAGGCCCCAGCTTTCTCTTTCACTTTCTCTTCATCCAAATTTTTATTTTGGTTTCTTTTTTCTTCAGATTCAAACTTCTGTATCAGTTTTGTAAATTGTAATAATTGTAATTATGCAGTGCTTCTCAACTTGTTTTGCTTCAGGACCAAGATTTTACGTGGGGCACCAAATGATGAACCAAAACAGCAATGCAATTGTTTATTGTATACAATTAATCAGAATATATATATTTTTTAAATAAATTAATCATTCTAATTTATTACCATGAATTTATATGTACAATGAGTAAAATAATTGCAAAATACTAATTTAAAGGCACAGTATGTAAATTTTTTGGATTAAAATATCCAAAAACCACAAGAACAGTGTTATATATTTTGTTGATTTGTGCACTTACATTATCCCAGATGTTTTACATTATCCCAGATGTTTCCAAGAATGTTTAAAGGGATAGTTCACACAAAAATGAAAATTCTGTCATCATTTACTCACCCTCAAGTTGTTCCAAACCTGTATGAGTTTCTTTGTTCTGCTGAACACAAAGGAAGATATTTTGAAGAATGTTTGTAACAAAGCAGAGAGAGCAACCATTGACTACCATAGTATTTTTTCCCCCTACTATGGTAGTCAAGAATTTTCATTTTTGGGTGAACTATCCCTTTAAATCCAGAGAAATATGCAAATTTAACCAGGACACAGACCGTGTCCATGTGTCGCCTATCAGTGACGTCATACCTGCCTTACCTATTTTTTTATTTTGTAGAAACCATGGAAACACTAATGACGCTTTATTATATTTATATGTTTTCTTAGACAAGGGAACAACTGTTTGGATACATTTATAGACCGAAAACTAATTATTGTACAGTAATACAGCATTTTCTCCGTCATACAAAATGTTTAAAATCAATTGCATGCCATTTAGCAACACAAGCCATCCAGCATTTATTAATATGATATTCTAATATTTAGAATCAGTGCTGTGTTACCCCACATACACTTGAATACCCACATACCCTACATACCGGAAGAAGCAGAAACGGCTCTCATTAGCAATCGCCTCAACGCCCACAGAACTCGGCCCTGCTCTGCTTCATACTACAGTAACGTTAATAATCTCATCTCAAACTTGTCGTTTTTTTTTTTCTAAAATATTTTTTAAGCCATTTGGCTCGGCCATATTTGTGTCCTCATAAAACATAAGAACACACACATTCTTGTACATACATCTTTGCGAGGACATTCATTGACAATAATTCAGTTCAATCTATCCTAACCTGAACCCTTACCCTAAATCTACCGTTAAACCTGAAAACCAAGTCTTGAGCCTCAAACAGGCCTTTAAAGGGGTCTCAGAAAGTGAGGAGGGGCCAAAATGTCCTCACTTTGTCCTCATTCTGACGGTCTAAAACTTAAACCGGTCAAAAAAAGATAGTTGTACAAGAATGCTTTAGTGTGTGTAAGTAAAATAAACAGTAGGGATGAACTAATACTATTTTATATACCTAGTATGAATGTTGTACATGGTATTACATTCTACATGTTAAAAGACCATGAGTGCACAAGTACAGTCTGGAGCCTCACTAAAACAGAATTTTAACTTGAGGGCCATGACCCAAAAATACTAACCATGTAATTAAGCATGGTATATAAATAAATAGGCTTATTAAAGGTGTAGTTCACTTTAAAATGAAAATTACCCCATGATTTACTCACCCTCAAGCCATCCTATTACCCATAGGATGGCTTAAGGGTGAGTAAATCATGGGGTAATTTTCAATTTTCAAAAATACTGAAAAATCCTTTAATTTGTTAAGGTAGACAAATAAGACTTATGACAACATGGCCATGTTGCATGAACCTCAAAAATCCTTAACAACAATAACTGTGTGTGTGTGTGTGTGTGTGTGTGTGTGTGTGTGTGTGTGTGTGTGTGTGTGTGTGTGTGTGTGTGTGTGTGTGTGTGTGTGTGTGTGTGTGTGTGTGTGTGTGTGTGTGTGTGTGTGTGTGTGTGTGTGTGTGTGTGTGTGTGTGTGTGTGTGTGTGTGTGTGTGTGTGTGTGTGTGTGTGTGTGTGTGTGTGTGTGTGTGTGTGTGTGTGTGTGTGTGTGTGTGTGTGTGTGTGTGTGTGTGTGTGTGTGTAATTTTTCTGTGTGCATCCGTTTAATTATGGATGATTGTTTGTGTTGGTCTGTCAGCCTGCACTGTTGTTAAAGGACTTTAAGATAACTGCTAATTCCACTCCTGCAGTATCGATCTGCTGGGTATAGTTTTATAGGCTCCCACTCAGGCTACATAATTAATGCTTAACGTATTCAATTAGTAAGCTTTGCTCTGAACTGAGAGAGTAATTGAGTCCAGTCTAGCAGGAAGGGCATATTACAGTATGGGTTTGTGTACAGTTTTGCCTTTTAATTGGAGTCCTGACTCTCTGCACATGTTCGGGGGGGTTGGTGGAGGTTTGGGTCTGACATATATCATCATGTCCCGATTACATTGCCTCCAAACGGCAATGCTAAAAGCTAGAGATTTTTACACTATCATGTTGCTCATCTATTGGTTGTATTCGCACTGGCGAAATCATTGCACCTGTCTCAGGACATGATTCCAGCTGCTATTTCTGCACCTGTATCAGAACGCCGCACACCATGCAGACATTGGCACAGACTAGGTCAGGGAAATCTGCCAAAACAATTGCAGATCCTCTTTCATTTCTCTTGAGTGTATCAGAGTTAGAAAGTTATCCATTTATTTTTATGCTCACTGTCTCCATGCTGCACTTTAAATGACCCACTCAGCCTCATTTTGGGTTCTGTTCTTCTTATTTTTGATGTCCTTTTTTGTCTTTCGAAATTAAGCTCATCATCCTATAGCTGGCACTTATCCTTTCTACATGAAAACACTATGGTGTTGTTCTATTATAACCAAGATCATACCAAGTATGATCTTTTGTATCAAGGCTTGGTTGTGGCAAACCATTGTTATTAACATTTAAAACATGATTTGTGTTCGCTAAGGTTTAAGGTTAATGTAAGAGATCCTTTTTTGTTCATTACTGATCATCACCTGCAGAGGGAGCCCATTTACAATGGCCCAATGGTCATTTAAACCACTTGATGATTTGGTCAGTACATACTCAGAGATTGAAGCTTCATCTGTTGTACCCTTTTTGTAGATTTGTCTTCCGAAGTAACCAGTTAATTTTTTCGTAAACAAGTTTCATTACACTGATTCTTGAGACATGGGACAAACATGTCCCAGAGTGGCAGTGTGATTGCAATAGTGTGTCTGACTCTGGCTGAGAATTCGAGGGTCTTTCCCACACCTGTGCACTTTCAGCGTTCCTCTCTGTTGACAGCAATCACATATCCCACACACTTATGCACCATCCAAATAAAGAGTCTCAGTAATTAAAGTAAGACATGAAGCACAGACACGAATGGGAATTTACAGATTGTGATCTAAAGATAGTCTTTGTCACCTTTTAAAATATATTGGTGTCTCTCATATAATAAAGTTTACTGATATATATATATATGGGTCACTTTCAAATTTAGGAATAGTTCAACCCAAAAAATAAGAATTGTCATTTACTCACTCTCATGTTGTTCCAACACCTGCATCGTGGAAAATAAGAAGAGAAACCGCCATGGTCCGCATGAAGATCTGTCTGAATATGTTTTAAAATATCTTTTTTTGTTCCACAGTCATAAGTCAGTCATATATATTTTTAGAAACATCACATTAAATAATGCGTAAATAGTGGTAAATAATGACATACTATTTCTTTTTGGTTAAACTTATTTTACTTTGTAGAAAACCAATTGATTTACCGATTGTGATTGTCTAGTTTATTAAGAGAAGGCATTCCATAGCATTTGTGGATTAAAAGATAAGAAGCTCTGGTGTGACATAATTATATGTGGTTTTGCACATCATGCTGTGTGTTACAGAATGTGTGCATTTGTTTTTTGCTTCTTCTGTGAGCAGCACCAAAGTACAGAGATAGGGAGAGCGAGGAGCTGGATGGTATTGATCAGGGCCAGTTCATTTTCTGTTGTCCCCGGTGAGTTGCTCTGTGGGAAATAGCTAGTTTGTCTCCTGTCAGGGTGGCTGTAGAGCAACCTGGGTTCCATCCTGGTTAGTGATAGTCACTTATCTGGTCAGGCGTTGCAAATATACTGTCTGTGAGCTACTGCTACTAATAACTTCACACACATCACTCATTATATATGAATTTCCTTAATTTCTATAAATCATATCAACTTTAACAGATGCTAGTCATTCTGGCTTTGGCTATACTGGCATATACATGTAAAAATGCAACATTTCTCAATCAAAGGAAATAAACTTTTTAACCACTTCGTATTAACAAACTTCAGCAACTACTGTGTAATGGGTGAAGAAATCTTTTTTTAAGATTAACATTGCCATTGAGACACCATCACAGTAATCTTCAGAGATATAATGTAAAAGACTACTTAAATCTAGCTATTGTATATACTTGCACGGTTCTGCTATCAAGCTGGCAATTGGTACACCATTGATCAGTTCTGTATAGTGTATTTTGCCTGACACAGACTGATAGTCAGGCTGACTAAAGCATTTATTCACAATTTTGGGGCCATCTGTATATTTAAAAAGTGACAGCAGATCCCATGTGTGAAGCACTGAGGTGGAAGAGTCGCGCTTTTAGGGGCCGTTGACGGCGTTGTATTGATTGCGTGCAGTGGTCAATCGGTCTTAAACACTAGTGGCTTCAGTGGTTAAATGTTTTGCGTTTTCCTTCCCTCACACCTCTGCTGTGCTTTATGTTGTTAGAATCATCACTGTCCAATTCCTGTTTTCATTATTTATTATGCATAAAACCATTTTTTTTTAATCAAATGAAGCTTTTTGGAATTTTTTATATATTTGTGTTGTTCATTTTTGTGTGTGTGAGGTTAATACAGCATTAGTTAATATTATATTTGAGCTGTTTAATAAATATAGTCAGGCTGTCTCATCATAAATCCTGTGGCATGCAACCGTCACCCAATCTAATGTTGCATAAGTCGTGGCCTTTTCGCATGGAACACTGCCCGCAGATTATAAGAAACCATTTAAAGAAACACCATTTATGATCATCTTTTACAACAGGACTAGACAACTGTGCAGGTCTGAGTGTAGGAGGGGATATTAAATATAAATATTATTTAGCTTCATGCTGCATATTGAGTTAAAGTGTTAAAGACAGTTGTTAACTGATTGTGTGATATGTAATAAGATCTTTTTATGGTCTAAACGATAGTGTTCCTTAATGCAGCTCTGCGGTTAGTGTTAGTGAATACCACCTGACCTATTTTAAGCGGCACTGATTTGTCCCTCTCCCTACCCTGCCAGGACACTTGTCATGTCCCGGATCCTCTTTCATGGCATTCTCCACTTAACGAGTTTGTGGATATTAATGACCAAAGTTTGAGGTGAAGCCTCTGGACGCTGTCACTCTTTCTTGCTCCCTCCCTTTCCTTTTGCCTTCGCCATTATGAAAAGGTTGTAGATTTTGTCATTGCTTGGCACAGATCCCATGCCTGGTGGGTATCCTGGTGAGAGATCTGGTAGTAACTCCTCCCGAATGACACATCTGAGGTTAGCTGTGTGGATAAACTGAAGGTCAGGGGCTTATCCTTTTTCAACGCCCTTGCTGTTGTCCTGGTGACATTGAGGGCAGCTGCTCCAGCGGTTAGGTGCCCTCCTCTCTGCCCACTCTGAACAGATGCCAGTTCCCCTTCGTGCCAGCCTTACCCAGAGGGACCAATTAAAGCTACAGCAGCTGCTGGCATCAATGCCAGTTAGAGCGGAAGGAGGAGTGTGAATTGATGAAGAGATGTGAAGGGACTTGAGACGAGAAGGACACCTACAACGTCAAGTACTTTCTGTCTTCTTAACACCTGCTTGACACTCAAAGGTCCAGGTGTAAAGACAGGTCTTTGCACTTACCAAACCTGGCAGTCCACCACTGACCTTTCCCCTGTGAACCCCTATATATATTTAAAGGAATAGTTTACCCAAAAATGACAAAAAAAAAAACCATGATCAAATACCAAAAAAAGTGGTCCATATGACTTGTACTCTGGTGGTCCAAATGACTTTTATTATGAAAATAATCAGAAACACATTTCACCAATTATAATTTTTTCGTTATATATTTAAATAGTGGCGTTTATAGGATGTTACAGAAGTTAAATAAATGAATAAATGTGGTTGTTTGGCACTTAATATTCAAAGAATCCCGAAAAAAGTGTCACGTTTCCACAAAAATATTGAACAACTGTTTTCAACGTTGATAATAATAATGTAATAGAAAATGTTTCTTGAGCAGCAAATCAGCATATTAAAATTATTTGTGAAGGATCATGTAACACTAAAGACTGGAACAATAAAAAACAATAAAATAAAAATGCATTAAACATAGTATTAAAGGGGTGGTAAACCACGATTTCACTATTCTAACTTTAGCTAACGTGTAATGTTGCTGCTTTAGCATAAACAACATCTGCAAAGTTACAACGTTCAAAGTTTAAAGCAAAGGGAGATGTTTGCTTTTAAAGAAATCAGTTCCTAAGAACTACAGCAAACGGCCAGTAGGCGACTACACACATTCCTCCAGGGTTGGTGACATCAACAGGCTCAATATTTACATAAACCCCTCCTCCGAGAATATTAAATAAGGGAGGGTGAGGCCATTTTGTATCGCGGCGCTGTTGTGGTATAAGTTAGTTAGGCTGGAGTGTTGTTGCCGCGATGCCGAGGAAACGCTGTTATTTCCATCCGGATTGCAGGTCTGGGGTACTTGCTCTGTTCAGCCTTCCTTGGGACGGGGGTGCGTTGCAGAGCGTTTAACATACAGCATGTTATATGCACGTGTGTTTGAGTCAGCGGGGAATCAGGCGTGCGCAGGGCTTCCTGCAGCACATCTAACAGAGGAAAACATCCACCGTCTTCGCGATTTCAATGCCAGATTTGCACAACGTCAGCTGCGTGAAAAAAACACTGCCGGTGCGTGGATGCACGACGCGCGCGCTGCACATTTCACGGAGGACAACACAAACTTCCACAAACTTCGCGAGTTCAATACAGGATATGCACAACGGCTTGTCCTGAAAGCTGGATTTACAAACAGAAGCTGTTTACGGGCCACAACCTGTAAGTCTGATTTATTTTTCATCGATGTGTTTTCCTGTAATAGGTTGTAGCAAGGAAGTAAACAGATGACAACGCTGTTCTGCAAACCAGTCTGTTAAAAGCTCATTCATACTTAACGTTATCCGACGAACACCTAACATTACAAACACTAACGTTAAAATCTCAACAGCGAACCTGACATTAGTGTAAATTATTCTTTGATTAGAGCTTTTATGTATTGTTTATCTACAGGCATGCTAAACATGCTTCTGTGTGTGATTTGGCTAACTTACTAGTTAAAGCCAGTGCTTAGTGTTTGTTTTGGGTTAGTTCTTGCGACAGATATTTGGCTGTAATCATTCTAAAAATACAAAAGTTAAAGTGCCATTCAGTAGCGATCACTATAGACCCGCAGTCTTTACTCTTGAGGACTGAACAGGTTCTGCTCGATCATCTTCACTCAAATGTTCTGGGTCTGATTCGGACTCAGATGGTTTTATTGACGCCGTTGTTTCTAACACTGACCAAAGCAAGCACAGCCTCCGGTAAGGGGCGTGGCGTTTCCGACATACGTGCACTAGGCGTTTAGCGAATCACAACACACTGGGCCAGCTAACCAATCAGAGCCCACTGCGTATTTTTGAGGGACTGGCTTCATACAACCCGGAAAGCATCAGACCGTTTTACAAGGAGGGACAGAGCAGTGTAGAATAAAGGTCAAATATATGAAAAATAAGGCAATTTTTTTTAAAACGAAGCATGAACACATGTTACAGTGCACCCCACAAACACAATCAAGCCTTCAAAAGAATGTGTTTTACCACCCCTTTAAAACTAAATTTTTTTTTATATTAATTTAATTTGTAATAGTATTTCACAATATTGTATTTTTATCAGTGCAGCCTTGGTGAGCATAAGAGTTCTTACCGACCCCAAACTTTTGAAAGGTAGCGTACTCAAATTCATAAAAATCTACATACCGGTATATTTGTAAAATCTGTCTCTTTTATCAGATTAAACAAAGGACTAATTATTTAATTAATAGACAGATTAATCAATTACCAAAATAATTGTTAGTTGCAGCCGTATTCTGAAACAATAGGATAGCTTTGTATGAGAAACAGCTTAAATTTTTTTTAATTAACTACGGTGCCTTAAGACATGTTGCAGCGAGTATCAGTGATTTCGAGGACCACCGATGTTTGATGTAGTTGATATCAAATTGGTTGCAACACGGAGTGAATAATAATCCGATCTCCAAAAAAGAACAGGCATCATTGCATTACAGTTCTCATTCAGTCCAAAGGCTATAATTTACGATCCTGCTTAGTTGAAACGCAGCCCTCAACAAGACCATCTCAAGCTTCTGCCCCTCCTACTAGGTGAGTGTTTACCACAATGACACTTTCACGACCTCCATAAGTCACTCAGGGAGCCATCGACACTTACATGTGCAGGGTTAGTGACTGCTTGGTCACGCTCAATGTCTCACTCAGTGAGTGGAACCCAAGTTTTTTAGTCAGTCGAATGCTCAGACTTGATTGAGCATGGACAGCCAAACACCAACTCCTTTTAGCAACACACTTATTCACACCCAGTGATTAACGATGCCCTGCAAGGAGAATGCCGCACAGGGTTTTGTCCAGACTCTTAGGTGCCCTTGGTGGCGGACAGGTGGCTGACAGGTGAAGTGTATGTTTGAGTTTGTGAACGTCTTCTGCTCTCAGTGGACATACTCCCTTAACTCCGATTGCATCAGTCATGTTTATTCGTTCTGTCACCACACAGGATGCGTACATGACATAAATGCACACATGTACGTTTCCCATGTTCGTTCTGTGAATATATGCACTTCTGTTGTCACCACATGGCATAATCACACCCGTAGATATGTGGTCTAACCTTCTGTCTTCTAAATTTGTTATCCCTATTTTTGTGTCTCTCTATTAGACACTCATGCTTGCATGTTTTTATAAACATGCCTCAATCCCTCAAAAGATATACAGCTATCAGCTGTGACGGGCAGTGTTTCAGTCCCTAGTGCTTTATTGTGTGCTGGGTCCCAGGGCACTTAACCTTCATAAATACCCCTTTGCAATAGACACATGCCATAAAGGTGTAACTTTTTGAATCTTTGGCTTAACTGGCAAACACTTGTTTCTTCTGACCTTAGTAACAGCCCTGAGGCGCTTCCTTGAAATGTGAGTCTCATGGGACTCCATGTGATTTTGATAAGTTCAATTACCTTATTTTATATTTGTCCCAATCTATTAATTTATTCAAAAATATTTTAAAATGCTGTTTAAACAAGTGGTCACAGTACATCAGTACATTGTATCCCTAGTTCAAACATATGGTTTATTGCACAGTTTTGTGTTGATAGGAGTGCAGTGCTCTCAGGCTAAGGGCAAGGTCATAATGCTTTCCTATCATCTCTTATTCATACCGTTAATGCTATAACTGGATGAAAACAGTACAGTATACAAGGAAGCCTGTGTCATTACGCATTCAAGTTTTTCCTGTTTGGTCTCTAACCAGCAGTGACACACAGCATCACGCATGTAGAGAGAAAGCAATGCTGGAATCCCGAAGGAGTAAACATTAGCAATATGGAAACCTTTCCATGATGTGGGCTCTATGGTGTTGACGGCCTATGAGAGGCTTCTCGCAGAATCCAAAAGTAACTTAAATGTTAACACACAGTAAAATTGTAACAGGCGTGTGAATTACGACTGTCAACTCTCCATTTCGGGTTTTATAAGCAGTCAGGGATGCTCAGTGCAGATCGTGTTGCTCTTATTAGTCCCAGCCATCTTGGGTCAAGTCATCAGTTGATGTGGAAGCTGGGTGAGTATTTATGTGTGTTAATGTGGTGTTGGTTTCCGTGACGATAGCATCACACTAATGACTGATGAGGCCTGGCCTCGTGGGTGACACTTGAGCCTCTCCTGATTTTGATTGGTATGGCACCATGGAGCTGTCCACTGGTCCATGGTTCATGGTGAGGAGGTTCTTCTTGTACTCTCCAAAGTACATCAACAGTCTTGCTGCCCATCTTGCTATGTGCGTGTCTGCACTAGAGGATCCTCTGAGCCTCAGAGGGCTGCTCTTATATTTCTGCACTTTAAAACTTCCCAAGGTCACATTCCGTCCATTACACATGGATAAACACTTGGCTGAACAACAGCTCTCAGAGGTGGGCAAAGATCTTTGTTGGCACACTTTACCTAAAAGCCATATACACATACATTCAGATGAGCTCTGTAGTTTGTGCCAGGATTGAAAAGAGGCATCTTGGTATTTTGGGTCGGGGTGCAGCGGCCTCCCTCCAGTCGTACGCTGACTCTTCCTCTAATTCCTCACACCCGTCTTAAGAGAGCAAATGTCACCATATTGCTCAGCCTTGTTTGCTTGCATACCATATTTAGGGACACTCCCAGACATAATGAGAATCTGCATTCAACTTGTATATGTTTAGCGCACCCAAGGTCACTTCTCACACCATGTTTTCCAATTAATTGAACTTTTAAGAACTGGCTATACTTCATTTTCTGTGTTCTTCTCTGTCTAGTGTGCAGTTGAGTGCCCAAGCCATTCAAATTACACTCCATTGACAGTCAGCACAGATGGATGTGTTTGGCATGTAAAAAAACCTAGTGGACCTTTGTTTTTGAGCTCTCAAATCAATTGCCTATGCAATGTTGTTTGTGCACAAGTCCGTGCAGACAAAAAGTGGGTTGCATACGGGCAATGGGTCTCATTCACTAATAATTGAATGGATAATTGGTATTCATATGCATGGAAGAACTTCTCACAGAAATGTATGCATGCACACATACATTTGTTCTTATCCTTTTTCTAATGTTAATGAATTTGGAGTATTCTAAATGAGTGACCGTGTGCACAGAGGTAGGTCATTTGCATAAAACATACCCAACTCATCTCTATAATTGGGCATTCCACGGAGCCTTTCCTTTTTACAGTCTTTTTTATTACTCGCAGCAAACATGACATTCTCTAAATATGTGCTCTCATCTGAGAGCATGGGCATCAAGATCCTCAAGCAATGTGTGCCATCCTCAAAACAATTTCAAACACAATTAAAACTGCAAGCAGAAATGAAAGGGCGCTCACACCAGTGCCACTACCACCTGTTGGCTTTAGGATAACGGTGGGCAATATGCATTTAAGTATATAAAAATAGGACTAAGTTAGTCATTTGTATTTGCCACACTTCCTGCTACCAGCTGGTGGCGCTATGACTCAATTTTGGCATGTAGATGTCTTCAGGCCAGGGTACTAAATGTGTCAAAAATGTGATGTTTGAGGCAGATTGGACACACTATGCTTCAGTGACAACAACTTCCTGTTTTATGACATATAATATGCACTCAGCTAAGTGTTGCTAGCTTATTTTAGTTATTATTGTTGCTAGTAGTGCATCAGTGTTAAACACGTCACTTCCTGTTGCCAGTGGGTGGCGCTATTACTATAAAATAATATTGTCATGTAGATGTGTTCAGGGCAGGACTCTTCTCAAACATGTGAAGTCTGGGGCAGATCGGACATTGTATGCGTTACAACAACTTACTATTTCGTGGCGTTAATCGCATACATTAGCACTTAGCCAAGTGCTGCATGATTTAATGTGTTTCTAGCATGTTGGGCACCTCAGGGAGTGAATTATAGTGTAAAGCATGCCATTTCCTGTTGTCAGCAGGTGGCGCTATGACTAACCGAATATTGGCATGTAGATGTCTTCTGGCCAGGACTGGACATTTTATGCCCGAGTTACAACAACTTCGCAATTTAACTTTGTAAAGGCCTTTAGATTAGACTGATTAAATATGATGTTTATCTGATAAAATCTGTAGGAGGAGTTTGTTAAAGTACGTCTGGTAAGGTTGTGAACCTACACTGGTCTCACGGTTCAATTACGATTATCATGCCATCGATTCGGTTCAATTCGATATCACAATGCATTGACGATGCACTGCATCCTCATGTATACAATTTTGTCAGTCAGTTATATGAACTGAACCTTTAATTTTACCTGCTCAAAGAAAACACGCTTCTTGAATGTATCAAACAAAACTCCAAGACTGGGCACAGAAGACAACAGGACAATTTAGAACAAATACACAAAATACTAAAAGCCACTTCAGGAGGTGGTCTGGGCCGCACTCCAGATGAAACTGAACAGGTCTAAATGCATCTGGTTGTTGAAACCACATATGTAAATTTTACTCCTCCAAACAATGCTAAAGAATAAACGTGTGAGTGTTTTGGGCTATATGACCTGTTATAGCCAGATATGACAGCGCTTTGCGCAGCACATATCGCCACAGACGAGCAGCAGAGCAACGTTATCTCTTCATCAATACAACACACAAACTAGGGCTGCGCAATATATCGAAATATCGCAAATGTAAATATCGCAATATGCATATCGCAAGGGCACGCAATATCTGAATGATTTTAATAGGCTACTTCAACATTGTGAAAAGTGTACGTTTTAGGTTGATGCATATAGCAGAGAATAGACTGAGCACACAACTGTTATGTGACTTGCTTGACGTTAAGAGTTATTAAATGCAATAACTTGCGAAAAACAACTCCTTGCAGTCTCGCGCTGTCTGCTGTCTGACACACCGAAACGTGTGCACAAGCTGTTCTTTTTTCCGTGTCTTGTCACACACTCGAACTGTCAAATACACACACAGTTATGTCAAAATGGCTGTCTTGATGAGTATTCATCTAAACACAGTCAGTTATGCTCTAAGTGAAAGATATCAGTTGGGGAAATAAATAGATTTTACACACTTAAAGCAATATCGTATCGCATATCGCATGTTTTATTTAACAAGGATATCGCATATTGCATTTTTCTTCAATATCGCACAGCCCTAGCACAAACTACCGCAAATTAAACCAAAGTAAGTCGCAGGTGCTCAACACGATCATCTTCATTAAAAGTAAAGAAACTGAATGATCTTACCAGTGCTATTGCCGTGTGCTCTCCTATTGCGGTCTTTGATTTTGAAGTTAGCTGATGATCAATAGAATACAGCTCATATTTTTTTGGTGACGTGAACTACATATAGTGCGGGAAATGAAGATCGGATTTATATCCGTTTTGCGGAGATACATTTATGTGCCCAAGTGTAAATGAAATCGTTTTGATAAATCAGATAGCTTTGATTTACACACAGCGCATGTGTTCTCCAGGTCGTGCTTACCAGGTTGTTCATAAAAAGTCGAAATGTGCCCAGATGTCTGCTTTTAAAGTAGTTGGAGCATTTTAATTACTCGCACTCGCGTCTCACCTCCCTCTGCCATTGTATGCCACCGCGACACAGCACGTACGTGACAAATGACGTCAGAAAATAATCAGTACATTATAATCGGTTATGGTCTATTACTGAACCGATACCGAATCGTCCTCATCTGCATCGCGATGCATCGAAGAAACTATTAATTTCGACACCCCTAAGGTTCGGAAATGGTAAAAACTGCAAAAAAAAAATTTTTTTTTTTTTAAATATCTCACTTCCTGTTGGGTTTTCAGGTTTTGCTCCCAGGACTTTTTTGTTGGTATTGGGCTGTTACACGTGTCTACCGAATTTCATACTTGTACATGAAACATAGCGCGAACTACACTTAATGAAAATTTAGTAGGTGGCGCTATTGACCCATTTTGCCACACCTAATTCTGAAACCCATATCCGATGTAAATTTTCACCACTTCTGACACACATTTTCATGAATTTTCTAGCATGTTTAGGCCCTCAAAAATGTGATTTCATTTAGGAGAAGAATAATAATAGACCAAGCAAATCCAATAGGGTGCCCACACCATCGGTGCTCTGGCCCTAATAAACACCTTTTATACAGACCCAGATTACAAATCTCTTTTGTAATCTGCCAGCTGTAGCTACACATGCATTTTTGCATTTTTATCCAGAGGTAACTTGCAGCAAAAACTCTTTTACTCCTCCACTGTTTATGATGAAATGTACATCAATAAAATGTCATCTTGACACATTTATAAGGCCACACAGAGAATTTGCTTTTTTTGCATATCAGTGGTTTCAGTCATTGCTAAATTTAAAAAAAAAAGTTATTGATGATTCAGGATTTGCGAGCCTGAGCAGACCGCAGACAAGTGAGATTTCCACCTTATTTTGCAAACATGGAAATAAGCTGTGCGAGACTTCAGATTCATTAGCCGTTATTGGTAAATAACTAGAAGAATAACAGTGCAGTAAAACTATTTGTGCTGCAAACAATTATGATAAGTGAAAATAATATGATTTAAAATGCCCTTTCACAATATCAAGCAGCAAAACAGGCTGTTTTTGTACTGGTTGATTAACTAGAAGCCAAGTTACAAATGGTCGCTTTCAGCTTAATCCTAATATTAACCCAGTATTTTTCTTTCCAGGACCTCGAACTGGGGAGTTCAGCTGCATCCCTTTCTCTCCATTTGGCCTCGTGTTTGTTGCCAAATATGATACGATTGCACTGCCTTCACATATGGTTTCAGGAATGCTTGTTAAACAGCTGTCCCATAACACAGGCACTTAAGAAAAAGATAGACATGCAGAGTACAATCAGACTAGTATCGTGTTAGAATTGTTATTTAGATTAAATAGATTGAGGTTCACAAATAAATGTAAAAGTCAATTAGGAAGTATAAGGTCCATAAAATTGTAAAAGTAAAAGATGTTTAAAATTTGGATTTTGTTAGACTGTGTATCAAGCCAAGCCACAGTATTATATTTTATGAGCCTTTGAAAATGCCAGAGAAACTGCGCTTTACATCTCTGTTATGGGAACAACGTGTAATGGAAGCGTCACATTATTCAAGATGGAACAGAAAAGCATCAATAAGTAGCTGACTAATGAATAACTGGATTCAACTTCGTGATAAACATGCACGTTTGTGTAATGGGTGAAATTATTGTCACACAACAGCCAACAGCGTTTCCCACTTCTTCAGTCAAGCAGTTTTAATCACGCATACAACCAGATCTGTGGATCTAACAATCTATAGAGTATTATAAATATTATTTTAAATATTAAATGTATGTATTACGATTCTCTTTGTTTGTAGAAAAGATATAGGTGGGTTCTTTTTAACCCTCTGGTGCTCTTTGGTCATTTCTGACTGGAAAATGTTCTGTTTTGAAATTTTAAAAATCACTGCTTCATCGGAATGATATGAAACTTGGTGACTTTTCTAGCATTAGGTATGTAAACACACAACAAAATTGGGGTCGTGATTCGAGCATGCTAAGTGGTTGTAAAAAAAATACTCCCACTTGTGCTCTTCGGTCAAAAATGTCCACCATAGGAAATGAATGGGAAATCTGCAAAAACACAAATTCACAGAAAAAAATCTATATTTCTTACAACAACAACAAAAAAAATCTAAAACTTTAAAATAAATAGTCTTTGAGATTTTTTTTATATATATTCAAATCAATCAAAAAAAATTATGATTAAATGTGTTCAAAAGAGAACTAGGGGATTCTCAAGCCTCTCCATAGAGACCTCTAGTGATTACACCCATGGTTGCATGATTTCTTAAATAATTCCAAAAGAGGGCGCTAATCTGCCTTCAAAAAATTATTTTGAAGGCCTAGTCTCTATTTTAACCTGAAATACTGCAATAATTAAAAAAAATTATAATAATAATTCAATTACAAAAATAGTAAATAATTATTGCATAAATATAAAAAAATACCACCAAATCATCTCAAAATTAAAAAGAAAAAAATATTCTTGAAGAAAAATAACTTGTATTGGTTTTACTGGGGTGGAGGAAGTTTAATTTTTAGGTGTCTGGTCACTTATGACCGGGAAGACAACCAATGCAACCCTTAAACGAAGAGCACCAGAGGGTTAAACGTGTGACCGATTGTTGCAGTCCAAAGAGATCATATCATGCATTTAAAAGTGAAATGCCCAGCAGACAAGCGATATGTACTTTATACTTAATAGTTTTTGATTGTAAACGTTACTTACAGCATCCAAAATGAATGCGGAAATGTATTTTTCAGCATTGCAAGATCTTTATTTGCATTATTCACTCACAAAACCCCAGTACAGCTGCGGTGATGCTGTTACATCACTGATGGTCATTTGGTCTCATATTATGTCTTATATTTGTCACCATTGTAGCATGTCTTACATCGTGTCTATCCCGTGCAAGGCTGTATGTACTAGATGCATCAAAGCGAATCATTTTTGTAGTACTTCAGAAGTAGAACGGGCATCCGTTTACTGTCTGTGAATCATAATGTTGTGCTGTTCATAGAATCCTACATAGAAACTTGTTTGCGCGACAGAATAAAAAAATTAAAAAGGTAATTGCGACTTTTATTCAACAGTTCTGGACTTTTTTCTCGCAATTGTGAGTTTGCATCTAGGAACTTTTTTCTCAATTTTATGAATAAACTCAATTTTGAGTTATAAAGTCAGAATTGCGAGATAAATAGTCACAATTACCATTTTTTTTTTTTATTCTGTGGCAGAAACCAGCTTTTATAGTTTTCTAGTATTTATAGGGTTTACAGGTTTATTAGGCTGCTGTTACTGTAAGACAGAATGCACGGATCCAATATACTGTTACCAATGCGTTTTCTTTCTCAACTGTTTACGTTCACATAAGACATAAATGATTGTCTTTTATGAGGATAGTTGCAAAAACGGGCATTTTGACACATAAGTATGTGTATTTAACCGTTGAAGCTCAATTGACAGTTCGCAAAGACCCTCCCCCTTTAGTTACTGTTGCTATGTCCGACAAGCTGCGCTCTCACACCACGCACATGTTCTCACGCAGTGAAAAACACATCCCAGAGCAAAGACAACGCACTGACAGACAGGACAGAGCAGGTTACTTTTAATATGAAACAAAGTCTCAACAATACCGTTTTGTGGCTCTTTAATATGTGGTGACAGGTCGCTGTAGCGCCTCAGTTAAAGCTGCTTGTGAACTGATCATCTCTTCCTTGTTAATTAGTATCAAATAAACATGAATGAACTTCAGAAGGAATGTTGTTTTAACCGTGGAAAGTTGTCAGTACACAGCGTTTTTCAAGTTCAAGTCCACCAACGTTAATCTACTAACTCTCTTGACTGCTTCGTCGGACAAAAATGGCGGATTCGGCGGATGACAGATTGTGATTTAGTCAGATCGCCTGTCAATCAAACTCCTGGCGAAGGGTGAATTAGGCAGCCAAAAGTACTTGTTTCAGGTTTCAGTTCTCTTTCGCTGCTTATTACATTTCAACGGTTTAAAATCACTTGTTTTCAAACCACATGCAAACGATAAGCTTTCGTGACTATGACGGACAGCAACTTCACATGAGCGCAACCACGATGGAGACAATTGTCCAAAATCTCTAGAGGTTTACAAATTTCTACCGGTTAATCGTGTCTTCTATCACCCACCCCTAAATCATCCTTGCATGCAGTAATCAACGACTCGCAATTCCTTTTGATCCATTCCCTGGCAAGATGGCATTCCGGAGCAATGCCACACTCCATTTCGGCGACATGGACATTTTTTTTTTTCCGCACAAGATTCTGCACTGCCTTAACACTAGTTTGATTGCAGTGTTAAGTGTCGCTGGTTTACCGGAGAAGCATTTAATGGCAGCTGTGCCATCCCACTGGGAATCAGAGGATGAGACCCTGGGGGATTGCTGCAGAAGCAGGAGGGGTATCTCTCGCTGTCAATAATGAGATTAATGATGTGACAGAGATGGAACAGTAAAGAATCGGACTGCTGTTAAACGGAATTAGTTGTCAAATTTGGAGACGGGATCAGAGAACAGGAGATGACATAGCTTGATAATCCCTAAGAGGATGCAGGGTGTCACTGCTGCCCTGTCATAACATTTCATGAGGAGTGCATGGAACATTCCAGAAAGTGTGAAATAAATAGTAAAGCAGTTGTTGCACTATGTGCATCTCCATTTCAGTTCCAGAGACCAGAAGTACCAATGCAGCTTGAATTTCTGTATTTCCTTGTCTTCCAGTCTTTATTCCTTTCTCACCTTTTTTCCTTCCTGTCTTTTTTTTTTAAACGTGTATTTTTGCCATTTTTAAATTTATTTGGAGTTGAGGGAATGGGATCGAAAAGGACCACAAACCACTCAAACTCGGGTCAACTGAAGCAACAACTTTGTTCCTTTCTTTTTTTGTTCTACTACTACTGCTACTTTTCTTTCCTACCATCATTCCTTCTTTTCATTCATTCCTTCTTTTCTTCCTACCTACTTGTCTAACTATCTACAACCCCAAATCAGAAAAAGTTGGGACAGTATGGAAAACGCAAAAAAAAAAAAAAAAAGTGATTTCTAAATTTACTTTGACTTATATTTCATTTTAGACAATATGAACAAAAACATTTTCATGTTTTGTCTGGTCAACTTCATGTCATTTGTAAATATGCATCCTTTCCTGTCATTCAGACCTGCAACACTTTAAAAAAAAAGTTGGGACAGTAAAGCATTTACCACTTTGTAATGTTGCCATTCCTTTTCACAACACTTAAAATACGTTTAGGGACTGAAGACACCAAGTGATGAAGTGTTTCAGGTGTAATTTTGTCCCATTCTTCCTGCAAACAAGTCTTAAGGTGGGCAACAGTACGGGGTCTTCGTTGTCTTACTTTGCGCTTCAAAATGCGCCACACATTCTCTATTGGAGACAGGTCGGGACTGCAGGCAGGCCAGTCAAGTACCCGTACCCTCTTCCTCCGCAGCCAGGACTTTGTAATGTGTGCAGAATGTGGTTTAGCATCGTCTTGTTGAAATATGCATGGACGTCCCTGG
This sequence comes from Gobio gobio, assembly GCF_949357685.1. NCBI lineage: Eukaryota > Metazoa > Chordata > Actinopteri > Cypriniformes > Gobionidae > Gobio > Gobio gobio. The sequence continues at coordinate 20,360,917 of NC_137110.1, forward strand.
AAAAGATGTCTTCTTGAAGGCAGCATATTATGCTCCAAAATCTCTATGTACTTTTCAGCATTAATGGTGCCTTCACAGAAGTGCAAGTTACCTTTGCCAAGGGCACTGACAAAACCCCATACCATGACAGACCCTGGATTTTGGACTTGTTGCTGGTAACAGTCTGGATGATCCTTTTCTTCTTTGGTCTGGAGCACACGGCGTCCATTCCTCCCAAAAAATACCTCAAATACTGATTCATCTGACCACAGTACACGTTTCCACTGTGTGATGGTCCATCCCAGAGTATTGTGGTACTTGACAAAGGTTTGCGAAAGTAGTCCTGAGCCCATGTGGTGATATCGCTTATAGATGAATGACGATTCTTGATGCAGTGATGCCTGAGGGATCGGAGATCACGGTTGTTCAGCTTAGGCTTGCGCCCTTGTCCTTTACGCACTGAAATTCCTCCAGATTCCTTGAATCTTTTAATTATGTTATGCACTGTTGAATGTGAAATATCCAAATCTCTTCCTATCTTTCTTTGAGGAACATTGTTTTTAAACATTTCAATAATTTTCTCACATATTTGTTGGCAAACTGGCGATTCTCGGCCCATCTTTGCTCCTAAAGGATTAGACCTTTCTTGGATGCTGCTTTTGTACCAAATCATAATTACAATCACCTGTTGACATCACCTGTTTCAAATTGCATCATTATTTAACCATTTTACCTCATTACTAGCCCTAAATTGCTCCTGTCCCAACTTTTTTTGAAATGTGTTGCAGGTCTGAATGACAGGAAAGGATGCATATTTACAAATGACATGAAGTTGACCAGACAAAACATGAAATATTTTGTGTTCATATTGTCTGCAATGAAATACAAGTCAAATTAAATTTAGAAATCACTTCTTCTTTTTTTTGCGTTTTCCATACTGTCCCAACTTTTTCTGATTTGGGGTTGTATCTTAATTTCCTTATCTTTATCTTTCTTCATTCATTCCTTTCCTGTTCTTCCTTCATTTACTTATTTCCTCATTTTTTTCCTCCATCTTTTCTTTCCTCAATTTTTTCTCTCTATATCTCTATCTGTCTGTCTGTATGTCTGTCCAACACTTGCCCACCGCGGCACCGCCCTCACCATCTTTAGATTTAGTTTTTATAGTAGTAAAAATCATTTATTTCAGTTAGAGAACAGACACTACAATTAAAAAGACAAGATGATGGCGGAAGATTTGGTTTCAAAGCGTAATGTAAAATGTAAAAACGCCTATTTAAGCGAGTTTGTCATTGTATTGTTTTGCTGTGTTTTTCAATTAAAGGGTTAGTTCACCCAAAAATGAAAATTATCCCATGATTTACTCACCCTCAAGACATCCTAAGTGTATATGAAATTCTTCAGAGTTATATTAAAAATGTCCTGGCTCTTCCTAGCTTTATAATGGAAGTGAATCGTTGGGTCATTTTTGAAGTCCATAAAAGTTTTGGATATTTTTCTCACACAAACGTGCCACTTCGCTTCAGAAGGCCTTTATTAACTCCCTGGAGCCATGTGGAGCAGTTATATGATGGATATATGCGCTTTTATGGACTTTAAAAATGACCCAACAATTCACTGCCATTATAAAGCTTGAAAGAGCCAGGACATTTTTAATATAAATTGTATTAGTCTGAAAGAAGAATGTCATATACACCTAGGATGGCTTGAGGGTTTCATTTTTGGGTGAACTAACCCTTTAAGAATAATAATGAACCCACCATTCAAGCAATTGCCGCCCCCAAATTGGCGCTAATTCTGAAGCAAACGTAAAATGCGCACGGCCATTCATAATGTGCGTGTCCACTGGCGCAGAGCGAGTGTTTTCAGTTAATTCCAATGGAAGGTCAACTTGAAATCCCTCCCATTTCTCTGCAACGTTATGAATGCCCCTGCGTCCGTGCGCATTTTACTTTCGCTTTGCAAATTAACGATTTAAAAGCGAGGTGCAAAAGAGGGAAAACTCCAGCGTCCCCCTCCTGGTGATACCAGTATCGCCGGTGTTGGCACACGTCGAATTACCCGTTGGGAACATTTCATCACCATCACATCCCTACTTCTTACCTATCTACCTACCTTACTTTGTCTTCCATCCCTTCCCACATTTGGGAAAGCTGAACTAGTCTAGATGGCCACCTTAAAATTGGTGACAACCATGTAATTTCCAAGACCTTTTATTGGTTGCATGAAGATGTGCTTTTCCAAAAAAACAAAAAAAAATTCTGTTAACCTTAACATCACCACTCGGTAATCCCAAGCAGCCCAACATAAAGTCCAGAGAGTAGACAGAAAAATAACATGGGAACCTGTCAGAAAAATGAGTCTGTGCATGTGACAGAGAGGGATAGATAAAGGTGTGAGCTCGCAGCGCTGAAGCCGAAGTGAGTTGAGTAAATAATCGGCCGTCTGAGGAGCTGCGGGTGCGGGGCCGGTGTGTCAGCAGGCGATGGATGAGTCCCCAGGCCTGATTGTAAAGCCCAGCAGGTTGTGTTGGTTGAGTGAGTCTGTGCCGAGTGGAGTCTCAATCTTCCCTCTAATAGGCCACTGACAGGCCTTTACCACACACATATACACACACTTGCGAGTACACACATCAATAAAGTGTCCTGACAAGGGACCATAGCCTCAGCTTTGGTACCTAGCGTGCAGTTCTACTCTAAACCGGCCGCACACACGCGCACAAAGACATGGGCGGCATCAATTCTGCGGCGCTATCATTAAACAATAGGTAAGGTGGAACAATACAGTGAAGTGCGTAGTATACGGCTGGCTGTGTAAGACACAAGCTCTCTGACAAGCAGTATTTGTCATCCGCTGGGACACAGGCAGGTCCGACATTGGTGGTACAGATGAGAGGTGTGTGAAAAAGTGACTTTGAACCAGACAACTAATCTCGCAGCCTTGCATACACGACCCCTTGACAGAGGCCCACACACAAGTGTTTGCTCCCTCGTTTATGCAGTCTGGTCATATACTCCACAGCTCAAACACTCCTTCACATAAAGCGCACATAAATACTCATAATGGGACCTCCATATTACACACAGTTGTACAGTCGAACACATTCCTCTGCTGTGCACTACTTCTGAGCCATGTTGTGCCGAGATTTGATCATTGGTAAATGTTTGTCGAAGATGAATTCCCCGGCTGATACTGAAGTGTGTGTGTGCGTGTATGGGTCCGGTGATAAATGGAGAGGGTCACCCTGGAGTAGAAGGGAAAAATAGGAGGAGGAAGGTTTTTTTATTGGTACAGGAAATGTGAGTTTCTATTGTAACATTATGAAATGGCCATTAGAAGCACACAGGAAGAGTAACTGTTCAAATAACCAGGGAAAGGAATATTATCAAAAACAATACATTTGTATTTGCTTTTGTTTTACTTTTCCCTATATTGTCTTTTTTCCTTCACATTCATCCTTACTTTACTTTCTTCTGTCCAATCTTTCTTTGTTTTCCTTTGTTTCTTGCTGTTTTCTACCTTTCATTCATTCATTCATTCATTCATTCATTCATTCATTCATTCATTCATTCATTCATTCATTCATTCATTCATTCATTCATTCATTCATTCATTCATTCATTCATTCATTCATTCATTCATGTCCTTTCTTTTTTACATCCCTGTCTTTGGCCTTTTATTCTTACTTCTTTACTTCCCTCCTTTCCTAGCCCTTCTTTTTCCTTCCAGTCATTCCTTCCTTTTCCTTTCTTTCTTGCTTGCTGTTTTACTTGTTCTAACTTCCATTTCTTCCTTCAATTCATTCATTTATTCATTCATTCATTCATTCATTCATTTATGTCCTTTCTTTTTTTACATCCTTGTTTTTATGGCCTTTTATTTTTACTTTTTTACTTCCCTCCTTTCCTATCCCTTCTCCTTCCTTCCTTCCTTCCTTCCTTCCGTCCTTCCGTCCGTCCGTCCGTCCGTCCGTCCGTCCACATTCATCCTTACTTTACTTTCTTCCGTCCTATCTTTCTTCCTTCCGTCTGTCCTTCCTTTCACATTCATCCTTACTTTACTTTCTTCCGTCCTATCTTTCTTTGTTTTCCTGTTTCTTGCTGTTTTACTTATTCTACCTTCCATTTCTTCCTTCAATTAATGAATGAATGAATTAAAGTCCCTGTAAAGGCAATTCTGAGATTTGTTTCTAAACACATTATAAATGTTAGAAATGTATTGCTGAAACACATTACAAAGACTGTGAACTATGAAGTACTGAATTCAGAAGTTAGACCGTTAAACAGTTTTTCACCGTTGCTGTGTTCAGGATTTTCTGGGCGGGGCTAAAACGGTGGCTCGATGACGCACTGGAGCCACCGAGCCTGGCTCCTCCCCTAACACGATCATAACTAGAGCACATTCGCATCAGTTCGATCGCGAGTTACTGTTAGTACTGTTAGTTACTATAGTCAACAACTTACATAACAGCTTACAAAACAAAAACGATGAAGAGGTGGATTAATTTTGTGAACAGCAACCTTGATGGAGAGCTGAGGATCATCACCGACACCTACCTCTGCAGTGACTTTACACCGGTTCGTTTTACAAACTTTCACCGGAGACAACTGGGATTCACTGATAATCCGCTGCAGAACCGACTATCCCCCGCCAAGGCCTTCATCCTCCCGTCCCGCCGACATCTGGTGCGTCGTGATCATAGACGCTCGTGATCAGTGAGTGTTGTATTGTGTTCTACTGCCGCTTTCCCGCGAGTGGGTGTGGTTTCGGCGCCGACAGCGGACACACCCCCAGCGTTTGAGAGCAGAGAATGCTGCTCATTTTTTCAGGTTTTTGATAAGCTATTTTATGTACTTCCCGGATTTTTTTATGATTCAAATTTGGCTGGGTGGTTAATAACACATTTATCTGTGGTGTGAGGAACTCAGAACACATGTTTAGTTTTGACTTTACAGGGACTTTAATTAATTTATTCATTCATGTCCTTTCTTCTTTTACATCCCTGCTTTTATGGCCTTTTATTTTTACTTCTTTACTTCCCACCTTTCCTAGCCCTTCTTTTTCCTTCCATTCCTTCTTTTCTTTATTTTTCTTTCTTTCTCTCTTGCTTGCTGTTTTACTTGTTCTACTTTCCATTTTTTCCTTCAATTCATTCATTCATTCATTCATGGTCTTTCTTTTTGTACATCCCTGCTTTTATGGCTTTTTATTTTTACTTCTTTACTTCCCTCCTTTCCTATTCCTTCTCCTTCCTTCCTTCCTTCCTTCCTTCCTTTTTCCTTTTTCCTTCTTCCTTCCCTCTTACATCAGTTTCCTTCCTTATATTCCCTTTTCTATTCCTCTCCTTTCTTCCTTAATGCCTTTCCTCTAGCATTCCATCCTTCCTTCATTCATTCATTACTTCATTCCTTTCTTTCTTTCTTTCTTTCTTCATTCATTCAACTGTTCTTATTCTGAGACGCATTAAAGGAGCACAACTGAGAATTTAGGTTTAATTTAACTCTTTCTAAATCTGCATTCCCTATAATTAGTTTTAAAGTAAATACCATCTGCTAACAAATACAACCTTTTTCTAAGCAGTTGTGAATGGTTTATTAAAATTAAGTTTCAGCCAAAGCCTTTCTGCTTTGTCTTTTTCTTCCACTAACCCTCTCTGATTTTCTTAAGATCTTTAAGTAATTCCATTCTCCCGTTGGCTTGTCTAACATGCTAAATTGTAGCTGCTGGGAATAAATCTTTGGGGTTTTTACCTCTGGTGTACAGCGGCAACGAGCGAAAGCTGCCATGCCGAGTCCATCTTTTACTCAGCCCGCATGCATGCATGTCACTTCAGCCCAGCCACTCATAAAGCAACATGATGGATAAATGAATACAGAAAGAAATAAATAAAAGCCACACTTATTCTCTCCCGCACATCCTTTCCTCCGCCTCTCTGATGGATCTGTGAAATGATATAAGGAATAAGACTTAGAGGGAGAGGGAAAGAAAGGGTTGGGGTGGAGAGACGGATATGATTTATTAGGCTGATAAAAATTCAGCCTTTGTTATTCAGTCATTTTTCCATGTGCGGCTTATTAAGGAGCGCACCTGCCAGACGAAGAGTTTGTGCGCTAGTGGGTGTATGTCTAAATGTGTGTGTCCCGTAGAGTAGGAAGACTCAGACCTCACAGAGCCAGTTTTTATGACACCCTCTGCGTCTCTGTCTGTGTTCAGTGCCATACTTTTATGTCTTTTAATGGCTCCCTTTACACCTGGCATTATCATGAGATTTCAGTGATCAAATCACAATTGATAACACTTAACGCAGTGGTTCCCAAACTTTTGTAGAGAAAAATATTTTCAAGCCCCCCTCCTACATGCACCACCACACTCTCAGACATCACCTCAGACACGCTTAGACATGGCCTTACTTGCATAATTCTATAAGATTTATTTGAAACATTGTAATTTAACAAGTTATCAACTTCAACAGGCTTCTTGATGTGAAGCCTGACTAAAGTGGCGTCTTAGCTTGTTCAGCTTCATACGGTCAGAAGCCACAACACACTGGGCTCTCTCTTCATTTCCCACCTTTTTTCAATTCAGTTCAATTCATAGCTCTTTTCACAATCCATATCAGTTCAATGCTGCTTTACAGTACACTGAAAAAAATGATTTGTTGAATTTACTAAAAAAATTTATCTTATGTGGTCACAATCAATTTATTTTATCTCAGTTTAAACAAAAACACATGCAATTCCCATAAAACCAATTAGTTTGTTTTAAATTAAAATCAAATAACTAAATTTAAATTATTTAAACGAGCACAAATTAATTATGCTTAATTTAATCGGGCCATAATTTTTTTCAGTGTATATGCATGTGTCTACATTACAATTTAGATTATCAGATGTGTCCAAATTATGTATTTCAAAAATGTACATATACAAATCATGCAGTTAGCTAACAATGTATTAATTTAAGGCAGAAACAATACGCTCATTGAAGTAATGAATACGTGTTGATAACAAATGATTAGAAAATATATATAGAACATTTATTGGAAACTTTGTACTGCAGGGCTCCAGACTAACATTTGAGAGCAGTGGCACCGGTGCCACTAAGATCTACAGAAGGTGGCGCCAACACCTGATTTGGTGGCGCTACCTTTTAATCATAAAGTTAATTTAAACATATTACTATTGTTTTGCATTAATAATTGCAGGTACTAATATTACATTTTATTTATCGGAAATGTGTCATTAAAGCACCGAGCTTGAATTGAGATGTAGATAAAATTAACTTTTATTAGCAACAGTAACATGCAAAAACCTATGTAAAATATTCTACACTTATTAAATGTATCATAATGAGCTTCAGTGATTATAAAAATGAACACTCTTTACTTGCTTTCTGTGTAATTCAGTCAAGAAAAGGTTTTTTTTTTTTTTATGAGACTTTGTGACATTTCCTACTTTTCCCGTATATTAGGGAGTGGAAATGACTAATAAAGTCAATAAGTACTCCTCTACCGCCTTCTACTGGTTATAGTGGTAATTTCAAATGAAAGTTAAATAAAAGTTTGTATGCCACGAAGTGTTAATTTTTCCTAGCCTGGCTCCGCCCTCCTACATACTTTCGCTCAATTTTCATTTTCCTTCAGTACTCTGTCTGAGATTATGGTATATTCTCTGGTTTTCTCTGGTCAAATTTTAAACCGTCCAACAGCGAACAGAGGGAGTGGCTGAGAACATTAACGTTGATGTTGTGTGCGCTAGTTTGAGATGACATGCGTCAAGACCAACCGTTAGCGATTGGTTATGGCAGATCCAGAGTGGCTCTGGGCAGATCCAATAGTTTTAAACTTCAACAGAGTACCCGCCTTCAAGGAAGTTAACGCTTGTCAACGGAGAGTGGCCAGACTCTCTGTACAAATGAACTGTACGAAAGTCTGGTAGGACCAGGCTAAAGTTTTCCTTCAATTTTTTATAAATCATCAGATTAAAAATAACATTAAAACAGGATCATATTTAGAGATTTGAATTGCTGGGAAAAAGTGTGAAGTACTTTAAAGTAATTGAAATTTGAATTTCACTCCCAAAAGTTGGCATGAAACCTGAAACATTTCTGCAAGAATACCATAGTTACAGTTTACATTACTACATTAAATCCATGGTGAATGTTGGTGATTTGTGGACTAGAGAGCTGTCTATAACTTGCTCATTCATGGCACAATGTTTCTCTTCGTTTTCCCGTAAGCACTGTTTGATCTGATATCTATGGTTTTTAACAGAGAATTCTGCGCTGAATTTGAATGCTTATCACTAGATTTCGCAGCGATGTTATTAATAATGAGGCAAATTCAAACGCTTTCTCACTGAATATCCCAGCGCTGTGTACTAGGCAGTGTCGCGTAATCGAGATTGGTGCACGAGTACCTGTTCTGAGCTCATGCTGCGCTGTCTATTATTGATCCAAGCTGATAAACAGTCTGCACTTCGCAGCTCAAACGAGTAGTGCAGTTTAGTTCCGCTTTCATTTTCTTTGCTGTTTGAGGTTTCTCATATGCATTATGCCAGTGGTTCTCAAACCTGTCCTGGGGACCCCCCACACATCACCTTTTGTATGTCTCCCTCATCAGACACACCCAATTCAAGTCTTGCAGGATCTACTAATGAGCTGATAAGTTGAATAAGCTCTCATCAGTCGGTTAACGTGGTGGTCACACCAGTGCGACCTCTAACAAAATTTAGGCGCACCAGCAGGAAAAAGGGTCACAAAATGTGACCATTTGGTCGCAGTCTGGAGCCCTGGGTGAATCCGAGGGTGAGATATGCCTTGTCTTTTCACCGTTTCCCGGACACGACGGCAGCACCGCCATATTTTGAGACTGTCTACTAGACACAACAAAGCAAATGTTCCAAATCACATTTGTCCTTTGTGTCAGAAGTTCCGCAAACGGGGCATCAGTTTACTGTCAGGGATTTGTTGCTTCACTCCGCATCCAGTGTTAGACAGCCTTACTGATTATAGTGGGTTCTATTTGCTTTTTGTGCCTCTCTTTTAGTCTGGTTGTAGATACTTTGTTTTGGTAGTTGTGATGTTTGATTTATCGTCTGCTTTTCGTTTACCTGGTTGGTAAACTCAACCAAACGCATCCTATATGAGATTAAGTGGAATGTAGTATTGTCAAAAATATAGATTTTCTATACATATTGATACTGAAATATCTGAAATGCTTCCAATGCTCATTTTCCGCAGAATAGATACACGATACTAGCTGCACTTTCTCGCTCTCTGATCTCTCCAACAGCCAGTTGACACACAAACCTGCCTCCACTCACTCACTCACTCATTTCATTTGCTCCGGATAAATATTGTTGGTTTTGCAGGGCTTGAATTTCGCTGTGGGATGCTCACACCCAAAGTGTGTGCACATAAAGCTGCCTCTCAGTACTAAATTTTGTTCACTGCTTATTGCGCTTAAACAGTCAATTACACACAACATAATGTCAAAACGCTGGTCTTGGCGAGTATTCAAATAAACACAGTCAGTTATGTTTTAAGTGAGGGATAATGTACATCCAGCCGGTTGTTATCGCAGAATAATGCCCGACATAGTGATCAGGATGCAAAGCTGAGGGGTCTTGCATCACCCTGAAGGAGTTTATTCTGTGATAACAACTGGCTGGATGTACATTATCCCTCTTATTAAACAGTTACTTGCGACATAAGTAAATAATTAGATATGAAATATTGATCTGAGTCAAAACATTTTATTAGCTCTAAACACAAAACTTCCACAGAGAGAGCAGTTTCTAGCAAGCAGCAAGTTCAAACTAGACTGACATTTAAGGGATATGGTACAGTCATACTACTTATTACACGGTATTTCACTACATAAATAATTATAGGGATAAGAGATATTGATTTGAGATTGAACTGTTTTAAAATCGTACCCGTTTGTTGTTACAGTGTACAAAACAATTGTTGCAAAATGGCAGCAGCTGCATTTGTATGAAACGAGAAAGAGAGCTGGTCCATGATATCGGATGACATAATTAAAGAACTGTACATAAAACATGAATTTCAGTTTTAATATTTTATTAGCGCACCAAATGCAAAACTTCCATGAGGAAAAAGCATTCCTAGCAAGCGTATGGTACTGACTGACTTCGGTTAACCAGATGAGCCTGTGTTATCAGTTTTTACTGGATGGCGTGATTGGCCAATCAGAATCAAGTATTGAGCCGTGTAATAATAAGTGAACGTAAACAGTTAAGATTGAGAAAGAAAACATGCGTAACAAGTATAATGGTATCGATGTCAAAATTGTAGCCAGTGTAAATGCTGAGTGGCTAGTAACTTTGGAAAACCACTAGCCACAGTGGCTGGTGAGCAAAAGTTAATGTCAAGCCCTGGTTATGTATATGCACATTTTACACTTAATTGTATTTTCACAGGCATATCCAGGCATTTTTCACATGCAAGTTATCCAGATACCAAACATGTTTAGGTCCCACTTTATATTAAGTGTCTTTAACTGCTATGTACTGTCTTTTAAATTAATAATTTGATATGGTGATATGGTTTTTACTTTGTACTTATATTTTAAAATAAAATACCCGCATTTAATTTCTGTAATTACAACTACCCTTATTAACCCAACCTTAATCCGACCCAAACCACCAAACCTGTCCTCAACATTACCCATATCCCACCACAATAAGTTCATTGTGCTTATTTTTTGATGCAAGTACCCAGTAGTTGAAGACATCTAATATAAAGTGTGACCCATGTTTGTACTATATGTAGGTGTTAAAGAATCTGGTGATAATGTTTTTGTTTGTGTATGTGAAATGTAAAAAGTATCTAACTGGAGATTGTGCAAACCACAGGCTGACTAACTAATGACTCAGTTATAGCTTATGCGGGCATCATTAGGTGATTAAGCATTATTGATCAGTGAAGTGACATGTCAACCATTAATTCCCTTCCGTGATTTGTCTGTTCCTTTGCAGGCCCCACCTCTTCGTCAGTGCAAAACCCGGCATCACATAGGGTCATCAAAACACGCTACAAGATCGACACACGCAGAGCGCATACAATCCATCACAACCCTGGTCTATCCTACAGGGTCAAGAGAGTACATTCTGCCAGGTAAGTGATTGGGTGCTTTTCTGGTGGAGGTGGAAATGACCAACACTTAATCCACTTCCTGTTTGTCTCCTCTTCAACAAGACTCATTTAAATGGCTTTATTCTATAATAAATTTCGCGTTTGCACTTGTGCGTGCATCCCGCTCGCAATCTCAGTCCGGCACAACCAATTACCAGACTGATTAAAACCTCTCTGTTGACATTCAATGTTTTTATCAGTGTCTCAGTGCCTAATAAAACATTAAATAACCGCCTGGCCCTTAATAACGCCACACAGAACCATAACTAACTGCCTCATCACCGCTGATAATGACAGAGAGAAGGTGCCGCTCGTCATGGTAATCTATTACTGGAACCATAATATTACACCATAAAGATGTACGACGGGATGCTCATGTGTACATGTGGGTAGTCACTGAGACAGAGGGTTTTTATGGCCAATGGCACCTTGAAATAGTTTTTTTTATGTGAGTGTTTTGGAAGTGCGACCGTTCATACAAAATCTTTTTTTTAATTTAAAAACATGAAACACTGATCAGAGGAATCGGAAAAAAAACGTATTTTAACATTCATTTATTTAAACATTTTTAGAACGAGAGGCGACTGAAATGATCAAAGAGATTCATCTAGCATATTTTTACATAGAAAAACAATAGAAAAGAAGCGCAGTGGAATGCAAAAATGTGTTCTGTGTAAACGGCCCGTAAGTGATATGGAAAAGCAGACTAACAAAAGCTTTTCCTGTCAGAGCTGTGGCCTAACAGTTTGCATACATGCCTTAGACATGTTGATACAGTGGTGCTCATGAAAGAAGAACAGGTTCCGATTCAAATGACAAACAGCTTTTATTTCTTTGTTTGCGAAAGAGAGTGTCTTGCTGTTGCACTATATGAGGTGACTCTGTTCTCACAGCACAGGTTTACCAGACTCTCTTTCCAAATTTGTCCTGAAAATTGGAGGGAGTCAATTTGATTATAGATTGTGTTTGTTACTATTTTTCATAATGAAAACTGTGATTTAAATGGGCTGTAAGAAAGAATGACAGCTAGTGGTTGTAATGGGTACCGCAGTCCAAATTCAAAATATTGTTTGACCCTCCCCTCCTCCTCAGACTCGACCCTGTTTGAGGACACGCAACAGGAGCGAGCGCAATTGACATTGAAAGTCAGACTTTAATTTGAGTTGATTTTATCCGCGTTTTAATGTGCTTGCATTCATAGACTTTTAGATAGATGCCGAGGCTTTTTAGGTCTGGTAGAATCTGCGATCTCTAACCTAGTTTGTTTGCTACACTTTGTTTTTCCGCCAACTGGCAACCGGTTCCGTCGAAATATCGCACAGACCAAAACAAAAACAGACATTCTGACACGGAACGCATATTTAAAAGTAAAATAACTGGCTTTTGCATTGTTTTCGGAGAAACTAGTATGTGAACTCTTTAGTACAGTCAAAAACTTACATACAGCACCTTTAACTAACAGTAGAAAACCTTGCATTAACATTGCCATTGTAACATGGATTTGACATGGCTGAAGGATATAGAGAATCTGAGTATGAGTCTTTAAAGCAAAATTAAGAGAGCTTGGAAAGCTTTTAGATTGCTTTATAGAAAGACAGAGAGAAAGAAGATGGGTCACTGCTGTGTCTGTATGGCATTAGCTTTAGTCTGATGGGAGGCCACTGAGAAATCCTATTCACTTAAGGGTGTAAATGAAGCACTCATGCGTATGGGTGTAAATTTTTTATTCCCCCTCTTATCTACAGAGTTAAAATGATCTTCATAAATCCCCCTGCTGTGTGGCCCTGGCTTAGCCATGTATAAAAAAAGAGACTGTGGATTATAGGTGTTATATGTTAAGAAGGGTGCCACATTAAACAAAATAACCTTCTCTTTTAACTCTCTTGCTCTCTTTTACTGTCTTTCCAGACTGTTCTGCCTTAGTGAGGATTGCTTTACACTGTGGATAGCGCTTACCAAAATCACTCTTTCTGGGCCTTTCAAGCTGTATTGGTGCATGATATCACTCTGGATATCCGATTGGCTGCTTAAGCAACTGTAACTTTGTGTTAATGAAGAGAGAGGAATTTGGGAGAGCTGATCTGTTTGTCCATGGGTTTTAAATCTAGTAATGTTTTGATCCCTGATCCCTAATGTCGTGATTTTTAAATGGCAATAATCCTGCTAAGGAAACGTGCTGCTGTGCCTGATTTAGTTAAGCTACTGGTACTGTGTATGCAGTCATCACATGGCAGTTGAGAACATTTTGGCTGGCAGACGTCTAACAGCTGCTCTTCAAATAGATGATTAACTGCTCTGCAGGTCAGACTCTCATCTGAGCTCATTATTGAAAAGATGCTGACATTTTGACCTCAGTGGCCTGCACACAAGTATTCAACATTGTTTATGGGTAGTTTTGATTTAGAAATATTTCTTATTGGTGAGTTTCTAGCTCTTGTCAGATTCATTTGTAATTCATTTGTGTGAGAAAACGTAACATTACACATTACACTAAGTAAGAAACAAATTAATATCGTACTGAAAATGTAGCGTAATATAGTAAGTAGATAGATAGATTTTATGCCCTCATATTAACTGAGAGACTACATTTGAACATTTGTACTTTTGCAGTTCACCTAAATAGTCTTGCAAAACTGAATTTGCAGAAGTACAAATGTTTAAATGTAGTCTCTCTCTAAGATGTGATTAAAGGGTTAATTCACCCAAAAATTACAATTATGTCATTATGTACTCACCCTCATGTCGTTCCAAGACTTTAGTTCGTCTATGGAACACAAATGAAGATCTTTTTGATTAAATCTGAGAGCTTTTTGTCCCTCCATTGACAGTTACGTAACTGAAACTTTGACGCTTAAAAAAGTTCATAAAGAGATCGTAATCCATTTGAATTGATCGGTTTAGTCAAAATTTTCTGCAGAGACTCGGACGCTTTATATGGTGAACAGATTCAATTTAGGCTTTTATTCGCATATAAACATTGATAACGAACATAAACAGAAGCTCAACCGAACCTGCTTGACTTACGAAAACTAACCTCTTGCGAAAAGTGCTGCATTACACAAGGATGAACATCATTGGTTCTTGCACGTCAAGCGAACGTGCTTGAGCTTCCATTAGTTTACACAACTGATGTGTAAGTTGATGAATGTTTGGTGAATAAAAGCCTAAATTCAATCTGTTCATCATATAAAGCGATCATCTGAAATCTTTGGACTAAACCGATCAATTCAAATGGATTCGTTTTATGATCTCTTTATGAACTTTTTGAAGCGTCAAATTTTCAATTGCGTAGCTGTCTATGGAGGGACAGAAAGCTCTCAGATTTCATCAAAAAGATTTTAATTTGTGTTCTGAAGATGAACGAAAGTCTTAAAGGGTTTGGAACGACATGAAGGTGAGTAATTAATGACAGAATTTCCTTTTTTGGGTGAACTTACCCTTTAAAAATGGCGAAAAGCAACTAACCAGAAAATTGTGACCCAGTCACAGCATTTTCAAAATACTTTACACTTTTTATGCGTGTCTACATTTTATACGAAAACGTTTAGAAATGTGCATTATGCAGCATGGATACTGTACTGTAAAGTGTTACCAATTTTTTTCAACTTCAGCTGCAGGTCATTGATACTTCATTTATGTAATTTAGATTTGCTGGGGCAGTGCTCTTGGGATTTTAATGGGTAAACGAGTGTGTGTTTGTAGGGCTTCATTTGTGTAATGCAGATTTTGTGAGATGCGTGCTTGGCTTCAGACTGCCTTTGAGCCGTGGTGACTTACCGCCATTCATTTAGCTGCCTGCAATAAATATTGATTCATCAAGGGATTTTCAATTTGAACCTCTGTGACGCATTGTGAAATATTACAAGAGAGAGGGAAATGAGAAGGAGAGAGAGCTAGCGTGGGGGGAGAGAAGATAAGGGAAGATTTTTAACGATCCATCTCTTTCTTCCATTCATTCATTTGTAGGTGATGCTTATTTTTAGAGTATTTTAGAGTATGGCCATCTGCCACGTTCTTATTACATTTACACATTTGGCAGACATTACATATTCGCTTTTATCCAAAGAGACTCGCGGTGCATTCAAGATGTTCAGTTTGCCATGTGCTTCCAGGGAATCGAACCTGTGATTCTACACAACATGCTTTACCTAATGAGGAGAGACTCTTGGTGCTGTGGCTTTTTTGAGTTGATAAACACGCACACAGATGGCCGATCACAGTCCACCACCCAAGAGCTCAAGCAGGAGAAGAGCAGAGCCCCTCTCCGTCTCACACATGAGCAGACAGACGCGGGGCTCTTTAGCCCCTCACCCTTCCGTGCAGTGACCCGGCGTCCAGCGCAGCGAGCTGGAGAGCGGTGGGAGTGTGTAGTCAGCAGTGCGGCTGTGTCTGGTGATTGAGTGTTTGAGGGGACCGGGTGGGGGAGGAAAAGACCTCGTAAATCCCCGGCAGCCACCAGAAAATAGATATAATCTTAACATTAACTACATTAATAGTAGCAGGAGTTGAATTAAGAAAGCCGTAAAGCATGGACGCCTGGGCATAAATTACACAAGCACACACGCACACACACATGCACACATACAAACTGCCCTCCTCCCATCTCTGTTTTGTTCTTTCTTTTCTGGATTTTTGCTTTTGTCTTTTTTTTTCTTCTTCTTTTTTTTATTGTAAGTGTAGAGTTTGTTTTTCTCTTTGGATTTGGTCCACTAGACAACCTCTTAAAATAGAAGCTGTACTGGGGATACATTATGACGAAAATCATAATTGTCGTTTATTTGTCTTGATATTTTAATGACAAATATTAATAAATTTTTATTATATCATTAATATTGCTATTAATATTAATAATGGCTCGGATAATATCAATGTTAATATCTTATTATTTTAATTCATTCATAAAATGTACAATAAAATAAAATACTTGTGATATTGATAGTGTGAAATTTTCACCACAGATATGAATTTCATATTATATTAATATTAATGTTGTTGATATCAGTAATGATTCAAGTAATACTATCAATATCAGTATTATTAATTCATATGCTATTATTGAAATCAATTATTTTTATGCTTTCTCATGTTCACAAAGGCTGCATTCATAATACATTTTAAAATGTAATTTATTCATGTAATGGCAAAGCGAATTTTCAGCAGCCATTTCTCCAGTCTTCTGTTTTACTTGAATTTTATATTAATTATATTATATTATATTATATTATATTATATTATATTATATTATATTATATTATATTATATTATATTATATTATATTATATTATATTATATTATATTATATTATATTATATTATATTATATTATATTAATTATATTATATTATATTATATATTAATTATATTATATTATATTATATTATATTATATTATATTATATTAAATTATATTAAATTATATTAAATTATATTAAATTATATTAAATTATATTAAATTATATTATATTATATTATATTATATTATATTATATTATATTATATTATATTATATTATATTATATTATATTAATTATATTATATATAAATATATATAGATATAGATATAGATAAAATAAATATTAATATCAATATAATTTATTTGTATTACTTTTTTTATTAATTAATACAATTTACATTAAATAATTAAAACTTGATTGATTTTAAAAATGCTTTAATTTGTTGCTGTTTTACATATTTGAGTAAATTACACACAGAAAGTGAGCAATGAGAGCCTTAATCATAATCTCGATTATTTTTCAGATTAATTGTGCGACCCTTATTTTTAAGGAAACATTTTTAGAAAACACTTTTTTTTGGGCTATAGTGAAATGTATGAAGTCAGATTTCTTCCTGATGTTTCCTTGAACTCGAACACCGATCACGTCTGAGAAACAACTAAAAACGATCATAATATTTACCTTTTTATTTTCTCTAGTCGACGCACTTTCACACATACGGTCATGCACTCTCTCAGTGTGGGTGGAGTGGCCAGCGTGGCCCTCATCAGGTTTAGTGCTCTGGTATTGATCAGCACAGGATATGCTGCAGCGCTGCTCCCCTCTCCGCTTCTTCACCACCTCTCCATTCATCTCATCCACCCATCCAGGGAGAGAAGGGAGGGGAGCATGAGGGAGAACAGAAAGAACAAGAGAGGAGAATTGAGAACGCTGAAGGACAAGGTAGAGCGATAGAGCGTAAGAGCTCAGGTATTAGCACCCAGAAATGTTTGAAAGTTAATATAGTATTGTCATATGTAGTATGAGTTATAAAACAGAGCATGAGCCTGGAGGAATGGATGATTCTGACCCCAAACTTTTGAACAGTAGTAAAACTAAGCAAATGTTCATTTAGTTTAAAGTGACTTACAATTGAGAAAGATTACACACATTTTGATATACAAGAGCAAACTATCATAATATTTGTTAGTTTGTTGTTTATAGAAAGTGCTGTGTACAAAAATGTGCATTACCTTCAGACGGCACTCAAGATCCAAACAGTCAGTAAGACTTGCGCCACATTAGCTATTCATTTTATGTTTTTCAAGATGCAATCAAATGTGTTACTTCTAAATGTGTGCATCATTGATACTAAGCAAAATAATCTGAAATGTGCCACCCATAACAGTGGCTGGTAGAATAGGCAAAAATACCCACCACCAGACACTCTTGGCTGGTGGCGAACCTAATTTCCCACCCTGATGACAACTGTCTAATTTACCTCATGTCCCTCAGTCCTCTCCCCTTTCATGACCACTTGTCTGCCCTTGAGCTGTTGATTTCTTCAAACGTTTTAAACGTTTTCCTTCTCTAATAGTCTTTAATATGGCTATCACTTAAGTTTCCCCTCATTATCTACTTTGCTACAGGCTAAAACTCATTTACACAAGGAAAATTGGTTAAGTGAAACCAGCTAGCTCATTTCAAGGGTAACTCTTTTTGTCTATTCTTCAGGATGAGCTTACTAATGCTTTCTCTGCAGCCAAATAGACAAGACAAGCATTATTGTGAATGCCCGTGCGGCCTGTGAATTCCTCCCCGTCACCAAAACAAAAGTCACATCGTTAATCACCCTGCCGGAGTGCTGATTCGCTCTCTCCTTCATCTGCGCTCGTCCTGCGGTCGAAACACGACTCGACACACATACTGTACATGCGTGCACATGCTTTCAAAAGTGTATAATCGAAGAGCGGCCAGGTGATCAACAGCTATTTTTTTTCTCAGTAGAGCTTTTCTTACGGTACAATTCAAAGTTTTTAACTTAATTGACGTGCATACACACTAATTGTTTGGCCAGCATATGCATTCTTCTCCTGACCGTCACATGCACCAGCACTGATGTGTTTTTGTCTTGACACAGGTGTAAGTCCCCAGCGCTCATCCTTGCTGATGGTTGCTTACCGTGCCCCCTAAATATGCCACATACTAGCAAAACAGAGATTTGTGTCTAGTGGGAGTGATAAAAATCATGATGCCTCAGAGATGTTTGCTGTAAAAGCGTTTATTGTGACAGAATGAATTAAAGGGACAAAAACACAGATTCGCTCCAGCCCCTCGAGGGATGGGTCATCATCAGCATATCCGGTATATTTTTGCATTTCATGCCTCCTTAACATGAGCACACTGTAATGAATGAATTGTTGACAGAACTTAATTTAATGCATTTTTATGCATCCCTTCAACTATTGTCTTAAAAATGTCCGTAATTAAAAGTACTTGTTTGTCCTCTAAATGCAAAATTCTTCATTCAGCCATGAAATGTTATCTTTGTTTCTAAAGGCGCATTCACCGTACAAAGCAAATATATCTAGTTTTAGGGGGTTGTATAGAGGCTTCACACTATGCACACTTACACAAACTTCAAGTACTGTAACAATCAACAAATGTAAAAATATGAGCGCTTAACATCACAAATGTCTAAACAACCAAACCACAAAACAACAATCCTATAACAGGAACCACATAATTTATTTATGCTGCAATGCATGGTGGGGACTTACAAACCCTTTCAGTAATATTATTTATTTCCTAATTCTGTGTTCAGACAACTGTTTGAGTTGGGACAGTATTTGGGGGAATTCTGTTGGTCTAACATGGGTTTTTATGTAGTGTCAAGTAATTCACATTTCTTAGTATTTGTCAATGAAAAGGTCCCAGAAACTTGAAAATATATAGTTGTTTTTTTTTGGTTCTTTTCAGTGCACCTGTAAAAAAAAATATTTCAGTAAAAACTTCTCCTCTCTTATATCCCCCAGCAGACCCTCAGGAAGATCACAAAGACCTTTTTATATCATAGCCTCAGGGTCAGAGCCCCCAAATGCTAAATCACGTCCTACTCTAACAGTGCAATTACAACCCATCGTGTGTCCCATAAAAATAATTCCCTACTGCCATTCAAGTGATACATGGGACGGCGTGATATGTCCCTCCAGACCCCATGTATTAGCACGGGCGTTTCCCTCTGCCCCTGATATCGGATCAGCTCTTACGCCTTCTAGTCTGAGTTACTGCGGTAACCGGAAACACAAACATAACTGATACCAGAACAGCAACTAAAGGTACATATATTGTGGCGACCTGTGATTTAAAGAGTGCCGGTTGGCTGAAGATAAGGTATTGCCGTTTAAGGGTCAAGGACGACTGGTTGAGAGCTCTAAGGGTGATGGAGAATTCCTCTTTGCTTCCTGTCTTACTTTTATTTCCATCTTTTCCAGAGTTAAAACGAGAGACCCAAGAGGTCACAAGGCGTCTTGTGTTTACAGCTTCCCTCTCGCTCCATCTTAAACAAAGCCCAGCGGAAGAACATTTGCATGCTATACATGTACTCTGCTTCCAAGTTTAGGACTCATATATTTTATCCATTTGTCACACAGGCTCACTAAGACTGGGGTTAACTGCCTCGCATGTTCCATGTCCATGTCATGGCTACATTAGGCTCCATTATGGCTCTTGGGTGCCCTGCCTGAGCTCCAGTGAGGGCAGCAACTGTTCTCCCATTACGCCTCATTATGGCTCCCATGGCTGCTGTCACTAAGTCATTGTGGACCTGTGTGGGTTATGATGTACTGTATGCTCGACATATGCTCTTACAACTAAAAGGATGTAGATGCACCACAGGTTGTTAGGCACTTTGATCTTGTAGCTTTGCGTGTGTTAAAACACAAAAGTTGATATTTTGAAGAATGTTGATGATACAAAACAGTAGGCTTCTATTGTATGGACAAAATATACTATAGAAGTCAATGGAACCTCAACTGTTTTCTTACCAACATTATTGAAAATATCTTCTGTGTTTAACAAAAGATGGAAAGTCATGCAGGTTTAGAATGAGATGAGGGGGAATAAATGATGATAGAATTTTAGTTTTTTACTTTAAAGTCGAAATGTAATGGAAGTAGCGATGGATCTTTTCTTCTGTATCGTGATGTACATCCGAGTGTAACGGATTATTGAAAAAGGTTGATTTGATTGAACATTGAGATGTGGGCGTTGCTCTCAAAAGTGGATGGAGATAAACACAAGCTTGCAGGGGTGAGATTTAAGCAGACTAAAATATTTTTTTAAAGTCTGGTATACGTCACCAGAGAGAAGACTGTTGTTTTTATTGGAAGGATTAAACATCACACGGTCAGAATTCTTCAGTTCACCCATAAATGAAAATTCTGCCATCAAATATGGTAAACGGGAACTCAACCATACATATTTGACATGCGAGGACAAACCTTGTTGGTTCTGGCAGAAGCTGAAATGGGCTTGTCACATGCAAAAACAAACCTCATTGGTTCTTGCATGTCATGGATGCACGTTTGATCATCCGTTTAGCATAGTTGATGTGTTCTGTGTATGTGCGTTGATCAGCATTTACATGTGAAACATATTAAACCAATCGTGCCTCTTCAGAAGATTTGAATATGACTGCACAATTCATATGGATTACTTTTAAAATGCATATATGTCAAAGTTTTGTTTGAAATGGAGGGAAAGAAGTAGCCTAAAAATATCATAATTTGTATTTCAAAGATAAAAAAAAAAGTCTTATGGGTTTGGAGTGACACAAATATCGATGACAATTTTCTATCACTTTGAAACTTTGGCACCTAGCTCATCCCACTACAAATTAATGTTGTTGTTTTTTTGGATGCACATTTGGCAATGTATTAAAATATCTAGTTAGCGATATTATAATGTTTTAAGAGTACAATTACATGGCAGTTTATGGGGCCTTTTGGTTATCAATGTGTGTTTGTATTGAAGCCAGTGATGGTTTCTGTGTGTGTAGGAGTGCTCGGGCTCAATGTTGGTGCTGTGCTGTACGTGTGGGCTGGGGTTGGACATATTGGCCGAGGCAATAGATTGTGTAGTTGAAGCTCTTGTATTGGGTGTAGATTGATGTTGGAGGTGATTTGCTGTTGGGCTCTCGAAACGTTTTGTACTAAAGTTCATGTCTCCTCATACAGAGTAGCTACTCTCATACACTCCTTCACACACAACTTCTCCCACAATCAGTCTCAAATATATACTTTGAAAGGTGGAAAAGACTATGGTAGAGCTGCACGATTAATCGTTAAAAGATTGTGATCTCGATTCAAACACCCCCACGATCTTATTCCTAAATGACAGCAATTCAGCTGTGTCTATTAAGCCTTTGACAAAATCACGCCGGAACATTCAAATCTGCATTGGCGCTGACGGTGATAGAGCAGTTGTCATGCATAGTTATGAAACAGCTTCACAACAACCAGTCTTTTCAACCACACAATATCGTTAATTCAAATTATCACAGAAGTACTGGGATAAGACTAAAGTTTATTGTTCGAATATAAACACTGATATCTACAGTAGCTATCAAAATAGAACAAATCACCTTTTGAAAGTAACTTGGTGCTTCAAAGACAATTTTATCATTACATTGTTACATCACTAGGTTTGTAAATTGAGTCTTTCAAGAGAATTTTGTTCAAAAAAACACTAATTCATCCAGTAATGAAACAAGTAAAGGATTTATGACTGAGTCATTGAATCATTCATCCAATTTTTATTTTTTATTTTTTATAATTAATTCAAATTAATAAAAAATAAAAAAAATAATGGATTGCAGCAATTAACATTTTGTCAGAACCTCTAGTAAACTACATGTTTTTCTGTTCAGAATTGTGGGAGAATGTGAAAAAAAAAAAAAAAAAAAAATCATGCAACGATATGTAATAAAATGATAGTATGATGATAAGCATGTAGCATTGACAGAAGTGTAGTTCTGTATGGATAGCTGTTGAGTGTGTTATACTTCTGTTAAACAAGCATTTTTAATAAAGAAAACACACTTTCAGTTATTTTTAGAAGTTATTAACCTTTTATAGGTTAAGCATTTAAAACCTGTTTCTGTCCATTTTGCACATAGATTTCTGTGTGTGTGTGTCTGTGTGTGTTCTTGAGAGAAAGAGGAAGCATCAAGGAGTATGTTTGGGGGACAGTCTCTCTGCTCTGGCCTCATGCCCTGGCAATTATCTCAATGATTTCCTCCTCTTTTCAATTCTTTCCATTTCCACACGGCCGTCCCCTCCATTAAAGGAGCAATTTACCAGAGTGCTGTGACACAGGAGCCAGGAGAAAGAGAGAGAGAGAGATAGAGAGAGAGTGTGAGAGTGTGGGTATGTTTGGGAAGGTGAGGATGAGATTGGAAAGGGGTGTTGAAGGAGGGACGGTTATAGCAAAAAATAATCAGAAATGTGACATGAGGTGATGCATACAAAATAGATTTAAACAAAGTTTCTTAATGAAGGCAGATTGTGAGAAATCCATTTTTGAAGTAAAAACCTTTTTTTTTTTTTTTTAACTTAAAAAAAATGCTTTTCTTTTATGAAAAAAATCCAAAGGAAAAAAATATAATTGGTTCCACAATTTTATCATGGGTACCAAAAAAAATGTTCATCATTGATTGTAATAAGAAATATTTCTTGAGCACCACATTAGCTATTACAATGATTTCTGAAGCATCATGTGACACTGAAGACTCAAGTAATGATACTGAAAATTCCGCTTTGCCATCACTGGAATAAATTACATTTCAAAATCTATTAAAATGGACAACTCAATTTTTATAAATTTCATTAAAAAAAAAATATTTCACAATTACTGTTTTACTAAATAAATGCAGTCTTGGTGAGCAAAAGAGACTTCTTTCAAAAACATCTAAACAAATCTTACAGACCCCAACTATTGAACAATGCATATGTAATAAGTGTATCAGAGGGGATAAAATAATAAAAATGTGTGATATAACTAAACAAAAATTTATTGAAATGTGGATTATAATTGGTGTTTAAATGTTACTATCATCCCTTTGCATCATTTGTCTTTCTCTTTTTGCAACTTTTTATTCAGAATCCTCCTGCACAATCGGTCAAGGACTAGTCCAGAAAGGCAGTGGAGAGGGCGGAGCATGAGGTGGATAGGCGGAGCCCTATACAGAGTCTCAGCCAATAAGCTCTCTCGGACCCAAACCACCTGCACACCTAACAGTAGACCAGGTAACCATTTTGCAGAGGTCATTGCTGTTTAGACATAAATTGCCTGATAAATTGGCAGAGATTCAAAACACTAAAATCAGATTTGAAAAGTATGTTGCACATTTTCTTTGTTTACATGAATATGTGCCCCTGAGGTTTTGTGGGTTTTAAATGATCATTATTTATTGGTTGTCTCAAAGTACACGGTTCAGATTATCAACCCATCCAGCGAGAGAGTGGAGGGGGGGGGGGCTGCAATTCGCCTTCTGAAATAATAAAGCTGTCATCTGTCACTGGCTACAGGTTGAGAGAGAGACAGAGAGAACGGGAGAGATGGTGAATGGCCTAGATTAAACCTTAAAGTCCTAGTCAGAAGTGGAATTCAAGATCAGCTCCTGCTCTGTGACAGGAGTTCCACACAAACACATGTCTATTTATGATCTCCCCAACAAACTGTAGTCTCACCACACACAGAGTCTGGTACAGTTAAAACACACAGACTCAATCTCTCATTCACTCTTTTACATGGACTTTACAATTGCATCCCACATAACCAGCGAGCCATTTCTCACATGCACTCAGATATTACATTCCTTGCGCTTGACCTTGCTCGCTCTATCACTCAGTGCTACATACAGTACAGTGTTTATATCTACTTCTCTCTTAGATTCCCATTTGGCTGTGGTTGACGGACCCTGACATATAAATAAACAGCATGGTATCTTGTATAAGTTGTACTTGCTGGCCTCCGTCACTACCAATGAACATGATGACCTTTAATTACATGCTATTAGTCTGGCTTGTTATAAATAAATGCTTGTGCGCAAGCTTGGATGAGGCAAGAGAAACAAACAAGTGCTGGCCTACAGCTCACTTCAAGCTAGAAGTTTAGGGTTATTACTAGGATATTGGCTGTTTACTAGTATTTATTAAGCACATATTAATGCCTTATTCTGCATGATCATATTCTACATTCCTTAATCCTACCCAATACCTAAATTAGACAACTTCCTTACTAACTATTAATAAGCAGTAGTTAGGAGCTTATTGGGGCAAAAGTTGTAGTTAATATTTAGTTAACAGCATATATCGCATTATATTGGGTTTATCTGATGGTTATTTATTTTGGGTAACGCTGAATGTTTTTAAAGGAATAGTTCATCCAACAATGATAATTAGGTCAATATTTCTTCAACTTCATGTCAAACCAGACACAAAAGTGATGAATTTCTTTCCTCTGTGAAAAACAAAAAAGGATGTTTAGCGGAATGTTTGTGCTGCTCTTTTCCATACATTGAAGTATTAAGCGTCCTGGGACTGTCAAGCTCCAACAATGCCATAAAAGTACTATGAAAGTATTATTAAATCATGAAAAGTAGTCCATCAAATTTGCAAAATGTATAATAGCTTTGTGTGGCGAACAGACCGAAGTTATTTACTGCTATAAACATGTGCTTTTGTGTTCCATGGATGAAAGACATACACTGTCATAAAATGGTGCATAATCCTTATTCTTTTCGTGTATAATGAGTCTTCGTTCTATAATTGTCTCTCTTTCCGTACTACAGGAGATTGGTACAATCCATATGTTTCCTCGAGTAGTAATCAGGGAAGAACATCAGCCACACGTTACGTAGCCAGGTTAGTATTTTAAGATACGGTTCATTCCACAGCATAACAATAAATAACATATGAAGATGAATTTGTTTACTGGTTTTGTGATTTCATTTATTTTATTTTATTTTCCTGTGTTCATTAGTCGTGCTGTGCAGAGGAGTTTAGCTATAATACGACAGGCCCGACAGAAGAAACAGAAGGCCAAGCAGTACTGCATGTACTATAACCGATTCGGCAAGTGTAACCATGGTGACACTTGCCCCTACATCCACGACCCTGACAAAGTAGCCGTCTGCACCAGGTACTGAGTATCTGTGCACACTCTTATAAAATGTCTAACACTTTTAAAACCGGTTTCAAATTAAACTCTTGATTGGTTGGCAGGTTTCTCCGAGGCACATGTAAGCGGACAGATGGGACTTGTCCTTTCTCACATAAAGTAGCCAAGGAGAAAGTAAGTCAGTATATTTTTAAGGGTTCTTCCAAAACAAGACAAGATAATGGACACTGCAAAAAAAAAATCTAGCACAGGTGTTGGCAACCTTTTTTCATGAAGTGCCAAGTTTTGATTTGATTTGTAACAAAAATGTACGGCAGCGGCTATTTACATTAAGTGAAAATAGCGATACATTCTATTTACACCATATAAAATTGCTTATAAATACTGGCAGATACTATTTGTCCCTCAGTGTTGTTGTACATTAACAGGATGCAATAATAACACAGTGTTAATTATTATATGCATTCAAATTATTAAATAGATGATGACTTATATGGACAATATACCCTCCCTACACCTACCCCTAACCCTATCCAATAGATACTTTATTATTAAACACTCATTAGGCACTTTATCTTGAAAATAAATGCCTTTCCAATCTGATATGTGATGGGAAAAGGGAGAAGAGCAAGTTTGGCAAAAGGTGGATTCGAACTCTGGTCGATCGCGTTCAAAAGCTACATTCACCCAGCATACTCCTTACAGCCGACGCCACTGCAGACATTGAATGGTGTCCGTCTGTTTTAGGGCCCGTCCACACGGAGACGCGTATCACTGTATACATATAAATTTTTTTATCGTATTGGCGTTTCGTCCACACGGATCCGGCGTTTTGGGAGACTGAAACCGCTATTTTTTGAAACCGGGTCCTAAAGTGGATAAATCTGAAAACGACACCCTTGCGGTTTCGTGTATACAGCCAATCCGTATATTTTGTGAAACGGGTATGTCATCACAGCACGTCCTGCGCGGGGAAGACTAGAAGGGATACAACTACGGGCACTGGGCATGCACACATCAATACTGCGTTGTTGAATTACTGTATTTGCATTATTGTAAGGGTATGTTTAGGGTTGGGGTAGGTGTATGCGTTAATAAAACACATCTGGTAAGTAGCAAATTTATTTCTTGTTATTTTATTGTGAGATTTTACCTCACCTCCGACTGTTGCCGTACCCCTTCTAGCCACAACTCTTCTTCTCCGTTTTTAGTGTATTTCTGTGGCAGAATTACAGTGCCACATACTGGCCTGGCATGTATACTACATCGTTTTGAGCCGTTTTCATGCTCTCGTGTGTACGCAGATATTTCTTGAAACTAGAAAAAAAAAAAGATTGGTTAGGGAAAGTTCTGGCTTCATGTGGACGGGCCTTAATCTTGTGTGGTAATATGAGACATTGGTGGGTGGAGTTAGTTTGAATAGCCTTTGCCAACAAGACAGGCTATTTACATTTAGTGTAAATAGACACCCCAGAATTTATTTATTTTTATTTTTAAATGCTCAAAACTAAACGTTAAAAGATTTAGAATTTTCAGTGTGACCCTTGTTTGTAATTAATTGTGAAATGTACTAGCAATTTCTGAGTTAAAATTGTTTCTACACCATCTTTTTGAGATTGCACATCACTGCCATAGTGTTTAATAGGACTCTCTATGCTTACTTGAATATCTCTGAAATTTATAAAATTCAATTTTTTTCACAAAGCTAAGCACAAAAAATAAATCTAAGCACACTGTAAGCTGTCAGTCAAATGGACTTAACTTGTGTCATACATCTGCTGTCTTGATCTGTGCTGTGCTTTCAGTAGCTCGTGAAGCTCAGCAGTCCCTCTAATGGTTTGTCAGAGTTGCACACTTTCATTGACTTATGCAGTAATTGTATTTATAGCTCCTAACTTAATAAAACAAGCTGTGTTACTACAATAACATACTATGATTTTTTTTTTGTATCTGTTGGTATTTGCTAGAATCCATGATACCATGTATCTGAACAATATGTCCAGGACCTCCAGCAAAAGATCCAGTGGTATATTTAGCCGTGGGCATTGAAGTACTTTTTTATCCTTGTTAACACCAAACCCATCTAGTGGGTTTGCTGCCAAGAAGCTGACCATAGAACCAGGTCCCTTTAGAAGTTACAGTCATGTCTGACAACTGAATATACTGGAGTTTGTTTTTGGATGAAGATTTTTCTTGAAACCCTCCCAAACAACATTTTTGACCCATTTCTTTAGGCTTTCTGACCCCAAGACTCAACTAATCTCTGCAATTCTCCTTTGGAGAGTCTTTGGCCACTCAAACTCTCTTCCAGGCAGATTCGTTGATTAGAACTTCCTAATTATTGTCCTGATTGTGGAAACTGGAATTTTTGATGCTTTAGCTATTTTCTTACAGCCACTTTCTATTTTTGTGAAGTTCAACAATCGTTTTAGGCACATCAGAACTATATTCTTTGGTTTTACTCATTGTGATGAATGAGTAAGGGAATTTGGCCTTTGTGTTTCCTCATATTTATACTCCTGGGGAACAGGAAGTCCTAGCAAGACAATTTCATGTTCCTAGTCACCCTGGCGTGCTAAAAAAAAAAAAACCTGTAAATATGAATGGGAATATACTTCAGAGATATTTTACTCATAAGAATTTCTAGGGATGCCAATAATTGTGGCCAACATGCATTGGAGAAAAACATTTATTTCATAATGCGAGTTTCTCCTGACTTTATCTAAATGAAATGCATACACTTCTCTTGCTTTTGCTGACGTGCCAGCAACTACCATAGGTTGCCGACCCTTGATCTAGCGCATGTTTACATATACTGGGAAAATAAATTGTAGAAACGAAACTACTAGTAAATTTCACAACCAATTACAAAGAAACAGGAATTTACACACAGAATGAAGGTGAAAGTATAAGTAGTGAAGCAGAAAAACTGTAAGAAGTATTTTCTTGGAAAACGTACTCCAGTAATTGTTTTATTTAAACTTTGAAAAAACTATTGTTTACTGTGTAGGGGAAAAAAATCTAAATTGCTGTGGAATGGAAAACAAATTTTTGTGAATACTTTTTTAAATCACAAAAATACAGCAGGTTCAGGGATTTTTTAATTGAATTTTGTTTGATTTGATATCAATTTTCATAATAGTTTTCTCTCAATCTAAACATAGTTGAACCAAACTCGTCCATCACAGCGCAGATCATGATCTAATAGACCTGATTTCAGTCATAACTCAAACATAAAATGTGCAGCTACTGTATTTTATCTTTGTAGGACAGTATTGGCAGTTGGATTTATGCATAAAGCCATAAGAATCTTAACATAAGTCATGACTGGCCGTATGTGGTGGTTTCAGGTTACTGTCAGGGCTTGCTGGCCTGTGGGGTGATAATTAAAGATACTATGTCAGGGACTTAGCTTCCTCTCTCAGGTTATGTTGGTGTGTTACAGTCTCAATATCTTTGAGGCAATCCCACTAGATTCCAGAGTTACATACTTCGAGGTCTTTGCCTAGGCATTGCCGTCATGGAGACAGGTGGAGATGGGATCAGTATTGACGCAGCATGTGACCCATCATATACTAGTCTAGATTCTCCTGAAGTGAACATTACGATCTCATTACTTACCTACCCCTCACAGACAGACATACACATGTGCATGGTCATATTTTTTCATGGTCATGATTCTTTGCTCTCAAAGTGTGCCTCCTTATCTCTGTAACCCATTTAGTTTTCAATACCATTATATAAATATTGTATTTGCAGGGATCTATGATGCATGTTGCAACCAAAAGTATCTGAGAATAGCTGGGTTGCTGAGAAAAAGTGAGTGATATTCAGCTGGTCGTGTCATTTCAATATGGCAGCCACCATGAATTGAGACCAGCCTCATGAATACAAATGTAAATGTACATCACTTTAAATATTTGTCATAATTAGCATTTATTTATTTCAGTAGAAAATAAATTACTTGTTCCTCTTTATATCTAAAGTTTTTAAAGCCTTTCTAGTATAATATGGATGTAACATAGAAATAATACAATATTTATAATGATTGTAGGAGTGGCAAATGAAGAGGGTATAAATGACAGGAATAGCAGTGGCATTCCAGGTTTAGAAGGACACTGTCTGTAACTTTCCCCACGCTTCCTTCTCACAGTGAGACACCTGTTTCCCTTGTTTGTTTGTCTGAGCGTTCACTTTCTGTAAAACTCACACACTCACTCACACACACTCTCTCTCTCTCTCTCTCTCTCTCTCTCTCTCTCTCTCTCTCTCTCTCTCTCTCTCTCTCTCTCTCTCTCTCTCTCTCTCTCTCTCTCTCTCTCTCTCTCTCTCTCTCTCTCTCTCTCTCTCTCTCTCTCTCTGCCTCTCTGCTCCACTCTCTCCCTCCCTCTCTTTATATTCTAGCACTTGTTCAGACTTTTGCTTGTATTCTGTCCAAGGCCCTACTCAACCAATACCGCCACGCTCCCAACCCCCCACACACATACAAACACGCAGAATCACTGCACCTGTGACAGTCTTCACCCTCTACACCCTCCAGTGCACCGAGAGACCAGCTGTCCGCTTGTCTTAAAGGAGCAGGGCCACCTCATCGCAGAGCAGGCCCACCTGCTAGTCCCAACCCTATACACCCCCCCTCTTTCTATTGCTTCACAGCCTTGCTTGGGGCTCAATTTAACCCCGCACCCTGTGTCATCCATGTATATGCCATGAAGCATGGCTTGAGTTCACGCCTGCAATTGAAAACGATCCAGTTCCCCCATCCAAATAACCAAGAAACAAGACCCCAAACCCCTTCACCCCAGTCGTGGCTAGTGTCCAATCCCCTCCCCTGCACATAAACACATCATGCAGGTGGTACGACGCCCCGCTTGGGTCAATATTTCTGTTGCAGTTAATTAAGCAGAAATGATATGACCCCCATGGAAATGAGATTCCACTTAAGAGGGCAGCGCCCGACCGCCCCACCACCCCTCCACCCCCTTCCGCTCATCGTGTGCGTGAACCTCACATTCTATTTTAAACCCAGAGAGCACTCAGTGACGTTCAGATTATTCATACATGCAGATTATATTCACGAGGAGTCCGTGCAAATCTATGCCATTGACACATGCACATAATTACTGATTAGACAATGTGTGATAAAGGCATGTTTTGACAGGGACTTCAATAGATGCGTGATATAATACTGGTGCCATATGTGTGTAACTCACTTGTGTTTCCCATCACTTATTCACTTTATAATCCACACACGTGAGAAAGCGAATTTAAAGGCTAATCTGTATTGTTACTGTTCTTATCCTTGCATTAGTTCTTTGGTGTTTCAAACTAACCATATTCATTCACCCACTCTTTTCAGTGCTGGAAGTTAAATTTTTGACAAAGTTTGATTTATTTTGTAGTCATTTTCAAGCTCTAAATGGTTGTTTCCTTCCTTCATTGTAGATGCCTGTGTGCTCATACTTTCTGAAGGGGATCTGTAATAACAGTAGCTGTCCATATAGCCATGTCTATGTCTCACGCAAAGCTGATGTTTGCAAAGACTTCGTCCGAGGCTACTGCCCACAGGGAGATAAGGTAAGACACTTTCTTTTAAGGTAAGATGATTTCTGTTGCAGACAGATTATTCAATAAGAGGGTGTTTGACTATTTCAAAACTTCAACCATTCTTTGTTATATAACTTACTTTTATAATTTCTATTAATTTATTTTATATCAATATTAGGGCTGTCAAAAGATTAATTGCGATTAATCGTATCCAAAATAAAACTTTGTGTTTACATAATATATGTGTGTGTACTCTGTCAATTATTATTTATATATAAATACACACACATTCATGTATATATTTAAGAAATATTTGCATGTATATACTGTATATACATTTATATAATCTATAATATATATAAATATAAATGTTTTATATATAAAAATAATATTTTTTTCTTAAATATATACATGCTTGTGTGTGTATTTATATATAAATAATAATTAACAGAGTACACAGACATATATTATGTAAATACAAACTTTTATTTTGGATGCGATTAATCGCGCTTAATCTTTTGACAGCCCTAATCAATATATATCTGAAATTGGTGTGATGTAATAACAGCAATATTGGCTATTCTTAAGCTATTATTCACTATAAAATAATAATAATTAATCATAATAATTAGTTACATTTATATACTATTTTTCTTGGTACTCAAAGCACTTAGAAAACGATGTAAATGAATAGTAAATTTAAATAGTAAATAGTTGAAAATTATTTTTATAATAAAAAAAAGTATTGTTTATTTTAAACATCCTTTAAAATACAATAGTTGTCTATTGTTGTCTATATTTTAAGCATGATTTGTTTTTCTTAAAAATCGTCTTAAGGGACTGCAAGTGTCACTAATTGAGGAATCATACAACACACTTGTATTGTAATCAAAGAATTCTGTGGTAAATGGTGTTGATATGGAGAGTGAACAACCGCGACTGGAGTTTAGCACGTAACGTGGTTCAGTGTTTCAGGTCAACAAAGTGTATCTTCTCCCTTATACTTGCATCCACATGGATGCAATGTACATGTGGTTAGACATTCATAAAAAAATTTGTTTTAAAGTGCTTTGTTGATGTCCGATTTATAGTTCTTAATGAATGAATGCCATTTATTGGTGGACTTTTTCAAGAGTTTTAAAATAGATCTCTTAATAGTTGACTGCGTTCCAAATGTTAACCTAAACCATCATCCAGGTGCATATGACATATGTATTTGGTTTCCTCCATGTTTGTGAGTGAGTGACATATTGAGGGCAGTAACCAAGAGAGGACGACATGACCCACATTTATCAAATGTCCTCGTATGCTCTTAATCCAGCAGGTTCGAACCCATCCATGACCTCTATCCTCACCCCAGCTCTCCCACACACACACACACACATGCTCCTGTTGTCCCCATCACACCTGTCCTGCTTGCAGGAGACAGTTGTAGCCAATGTCATGTCGTACTACCTATAACATTCTTCCCATCCAATTTAATTTACATGACATCATATGACTTGTGCTACCTGCGTTCTTTGTTATATTTTAGCGTTGTTAGCTTAGTAATGTGTCTTTATTTATTTTTTAAAGTTAACACTTTACAGTAAGGTTCAGTTCATTTACATTGGTTAATTAGACATCATGAACTAACAATGAACAATACTTTACAGCATATATTCATTTTGGTTCATTTATACATATACTAATACATTTTAAGTTGCATAAATTACATTATCAAGATTAAGTTTTCAGTGTTAGTTCATAATGCTTATTGCACTTTTTTTACTGTAAAGTTTTACCCCCCTGCCCAACCCCCACCCACACATACAGTACATACACTGGCATGAGAAAACTCCGTCATGTCAGTAGCCCAATAAAAAAACGTTAATTTCCCATGAAGATCACATGACCAACCGATATTGAGATCACATGACCAACCGAATAATTTTCTCTGTAACCACTCTATTGTCAAACAATTTCCAAGACAAGTTCGAAACGACTGCTATATTGGCCAATTAAAAATTATTGAGTGCATCTTTTTTTTTTTACTATTCTGTCATTTGCAGATTTAAAGCGGGAAGCATTTGAGATAATAACATAATTCATATATGCCAGAATAAAAGTGATTTATTTTTTTTAAACTGACATTATGCCTGGCTTTATTGTTCTTCCGCAGAAACTTTCATCGCCCCCCCCCCCCCCCCTATCAGTTTCTTCCTCTTTGAATTTGTCTCATTCTAATGAATTGTTTCTCCGCAGTGTTTTCTGCTTCTCCCGTCTTCTCTCTTTGTCTCTGTCTGTCTCTCGCTCTGTTTTTTTTCCCCTCCATTTGTTCTTCTTTGCTTTCCCTTCATCGTAACAAATGCATTCTCCCGCTGTCAGGGCTCATTTAAATATTTGGGGTGAGAATGAGAATATATAAGAAGAGAGATATTAATATTTATTCTATTAGCCGAAGTGCTTAGGTCTGTAATTTTGCGCTGTCCCAAAAGCACTGTCTTAGATATGATGGATAGCACACCATAATTATGGACGTGAAAAAGTGCTGATGACAGCAGTACAGGCGAGAGGCCAGCAATGGATACGCCAGCGGAGCAAGGGTTAAAGCACACTCTCATCCTCTTCATTTCTCCCTCCCTCTGTTCTTTTTCTCCTTCTCCGGCTCACTCTTTCTGTCTGCCATTTCCCATGTTTTTCTGTCCCGTTTCTTCTTTTGTTTGCTGGCCACCTCACCCTGATCACACTTCTTTTGATTCTCCTACCCTTCCTCTCATCCCTCTATCACTCTGTCACTATTCTCATTTCCCAGCTCTTTATCATAGCGTACACCACCATTCTATCTTTCTGTCTCTCTCTCGCTCTTTCTTGCTCACTGTCTCAGTAATGTAAAATGTGCTGACTCTTTCTGCTTTGTGGCCAGTAGAAAGCTCTTCTAATAGGCCCCAGAGACTTCCCAGCCTTTCTTAAATCAAGTGGAAAATTGTTAACTTGCACTGATATAAAGATGTTCCATCCACTTCTCTTTTTTTCTCTCACACACTTCTCTTTTCCCTCTATTTTGCTGCTTTTATGTAAATTAAAATGTATGAGAGAGCACGGTTGGGGAGGACTTGGGCTTTTGTGTTTTCTTTGCCCGGATCACAGCCGTGAACATCAAAGTTAATGAGCCTTCTCAGTACTGCGTCCACTTCCCATCCCATCAGTAGGATTTTCTTCTAATTAGATATGATTCCAAATAGCCAATCAACTTATAAGTTGATGAATCGACTAGTAAAGGTTACACTTTTGTATGTCATTTATGCAAGCCAAAAAGGCTGTCTGCGTCGAAGACTTCAAGCACATGCAGGTGAATAATAGCCTTTTTAAATTAATTGTCCTGCTTTATTGCACTCTATAGCTGATGTTTATTTCTAATGTTTATTTCTGTTTAATCTTTACCGCCACAGTTTTGTGGTGAACCTAAAAGATCACTAACGTTGTGTTTTGTGCCATTGCTTTGGCAAAGCATCTGTCAATCGAACAGAAAACTGTGATCTAATTAAATAGGTGTGGCGGGTTTCTGAACGAAGTGCACTTCTCGCAAGCAGCTCATGATTCACGTCTCAAAACGGCTCCATTCACAGTAAATGCTGCAAGCTCCATCACTGCATGTGCTGCGAGTTTAACATGCATTTTTGACTGCTCTTGTGTATCTAATTTTGGGCAGCAGTGGTTCAGTGGTTCATGTAGGTTGTCTACAAACCGGAAGGTTGGTGGTTCGATCCCCGGTTCCACCAGACCAAGTGTTGAGGTGTCCATGAGCAAGACACCTAACCCCAGCTGCTCCCGACGAGCTGGATGGCGCCTTGCATGGCTGACACCGCTGTCGGTGTATGAATGAGTGTGTGAATGGGTGAATGTGAGGCAAAATGTAAAGCGCTTTGGATGGCCGTAGGTCTGTTAAAAGCGCTATATAAATGCAGTCCATTTACCATTTACCATAATTTAAGTTGCATATATTTTGTTCTTGCATTGATGTTTCATTTGTAGCGATATTGCACTTTGACTGTCAGTATGAGATATATATATACACTGATCAGGCATAACATTATGAAGTGGATAAGACTGATTATCTCTTCATCACCCGCACCTGTTAGTGGATGGGATATATTAGGCATATAATGCTATATATATAATGCTCATTGATGCACGTGGGGAGCGAAGGCTGGCTTGTGTGGTCCAATCAAACAGACGAGCTACTGTAGCTCAAATTGCTCAAGAAGTTAATGCCGGTTCTGATAGAATGTGTCAGAATACACTGTGCATCGCAGTTTGTTGCGAATGGGGCTGCATAGCCACAGACCAGTCAGGGTGCCCATGCTGACCCCTGTCCACTGCCGAAAGCGCCAACAGTGAGCATCAGAACTGGACCACGGAGCAATGGAAGAAGGTGGCCTGGTCTGATGAATCATGTTTTCTTTCACATCACATGGATGACAGAGTTTGTGTGCGTCGCTTACCTGGGGGAACACATGGCAGTGGGATGCACTATAAGAAGAAGGCAAGCCGACGGGGACAGTGTGATGCTTTGGGCAATGTTTTGCTGGGAAACCTTGGGTCCTGCCATCCATGTCGATGTTACTTTGATCATGTACATCCTTTCATGGAAATGTTATTCCATTAGGGCTGTGGCCTCTTTCAGCAGGATAATGCACCCTGCCACAAAGCAAAAATGGTTCAGGAATAGTTTGAGGAGCACAATGAGTTTGAGGTGTTGACTTGGCCTCCAAATTCCCCAGATCTCAATCCAATCGAGCATCTGTGAGATGTGCTGAACAAACAAGTCTGAGCCATGAAGGCCCCACCTCGTAACGTACAGGACTAATAGGGTCTGCTGCTAACATCTTGGTGCCAGATACCACAGCACACCTTCAGGGG
Organism: Gobio gobio; assembly: GCF_949357685.1. Classification (NCBI taxonomy): domain Eukaryota; kingdom Metazoa; phylum Chordata; class Actinopteri; order Cypriniformes; family Gobionidae; genus Gobio; species Gobio gobio. The sequence goes on from NC_137110.1 coordinate 20,396,896, forward strand.
TCTAGTGACTCGACGGGTCAGGGCTGTTTTGGCAGCAAAAGGGGAACCAACACAATATTAGGACATAATGTTATGCCTGATCGGTGTATTTGAGTATTGTGTGTATCTTTTGAATAGTTATAAAGCAATACTCTTTGAAATCATAATTGTATTGCATTGTTGTTTTAACCCCAAATCTTTTACAAAGTCACCTTGTAGTCAATAATTTAATCCCTTAAAACTCATCTTTGATCACCAAAATTACATATTTAATCTTCATGCCTTAAAATAGCTTGAATGTTATTACACCTTTGCCTCATTTAGTATACTTGTCTCTATGAATATGCAAATGAGCCCAGCCTCCACTCACTCGCACAAGCTCAGAGATCCACTTGTTGACAATCACACATTGACGTGATTGGTTACAAGATAGTTTGTGACGTCAGAAACACCAGCAATTTCAAACTGCATTTTTGAGTCTGTCTTTGGTTCACTGCAGTTTTAAGGAGAAAATACTCTTCTGACTTATGAATTTGCACATGGTTTGCCTTAAAGCATATTAAAAACACCACATAGACATATAAACAACATTTAAAACCTTGATGTTCACCACAGGGGGACTTTAAAACGTTCTTATGTTATTTGTAATATACAACGTTGTTGTAAAAAAAAGAAGAAGAAATTACCTAGCTACTTTTTTGATAGTTACTTGTAGTGTAGCTAACATTTTTTTAATAAGGGTAGATTGACTTTTTTCTTATGAGTAGCTTGTAGCTTGTCAAACTACAGTTTCCTCAACACTGGATTTATATTCCCCATACTTCTCATATTGTAGCTTTCACTAAATTGTATAAATTAAATATTGGTGGGGTTGAAAGGAGTATGATTTGATCATCCTACATATTAAATGTTGGAAGATTGCAAGAGTTATCAGCAATGAAAAGATTCTTGAAAAACTAGTTGTGAAAAAAATATTTAAACAATAAATATGTGTTTGCAAAAGAACAAAAATAAACTGAATCTGGACAAGCCGAACAGAATTAGAGAAATGTTTTCAGATTCTCCTAAAACAATTACAATATTGCACCCAACTGCCCTTTCACTCTATGGAGGGGGGGAAAAAACACATCTTTCTTCTTTCTTCTGTCAGAAGTGTTCTTCTTTCAAAAGCATTCTTGCCAGACAGACAGGTTTGGAATGACATGAGGGTGAGTAAATAATTTTTGGGTGAACTAACCATGCTGGTCTAACTTAAGTTGGTCTCATAAACCAGACTTTGAAATCTTCTGGCCTGGAATTTTTCCCACTTAAGAAAGGGATGTGGTTCGTGGTTTTTGTGTGATGAAAGAAGCAGGCAAATCTGGCAAGGCTTCCACGATAATATACGTCTATACAACAAAGTGTTAGCTCTTGCAAACAATAGAGCTGAATGCTCTACAAAAAAGTATACAGACAGCAATGAGGAAATCTGAAACTTATTTACATTTGACAAAACGCCTGAAAAAGATTTGATGTCATGAACCTTGCAAATTTGTGAAATAGTTACTGTAAGAGTCCACTGTGGCAGCTTGGTAAATAATAAACAAACCTTTTTTTTCCTCCTGAAAGATTAAAAACATGTGCACCCTGACTTTAGGATGTAGCATAGAAGCCAAAAAGTCTGAAATTGGTGGGTTCAACCATCTTAGTGGTCAATATGCATCAAACAGTCTGTTGACACATGAGAGAAGACTGTGAATGCAGTCAATGTTGTTGAATTATAAATGCCCTGGAGATGCCAGTGTAATGGTAGGTACAATTCACAGCAAAACAGCCCGGACCCATCCTATAGTCCTGGAGCCCCCAAACACTGCACATTTTCAGATCTTTGAGTCACTACTAATGAGCTGATGACCTGAATCAGGTGTGTTTAATTGAGGAGACATGCAAAATGTGCAGTCTTATGCCGAGTTCAGACTGCACGATTTTCAAACTCATCAGATCACTGCTGTGTTCACACTGCATGACTTTACAATAGGAAGAATCACAGACAACTCTCTCCGGTGCGAAAACTATGTTTCACAACCAAACACAAGTGAGATGTGACAAGTAAACAACGCAAGATTGCGAGTGCATCCGACCATACTCGCACGAGACTGGAATTGTTATTAAAAATGATGAACTGCAGAAAGTTTGTGATCCAAATTGTCTGTGTGCTGATTTGCAGCGAAAAGGAGAAAAAGAAAAAAAGATAATGGCGGAGGAAATGGTTGGGGAGACAGAGGGAGCAAGGATTGTGTGCTACTTCTGCGGCTGGTCAAGCAAATGTTTGTGCTTTTTCTTTTTGATAGAATTGTAAATAAGTTATATCTATTAAAAAATACAGAAATTTTGGTCTATAACTACTCCCCGAACCTCCAGCTGCCCTGTATCTTGCTCTCTCTCTCAGTGGCTGTCGTCATCGCCGATGTATTTTTCAGTCAGAACCAAGCGGCAACCTCCCCCAGTTTCTCTGAGATATATCCAGCTGCAGCCCCGCAGCACACCAGTTTCAGAACCCCATCCACAGAACCGGAAGTGAGCTGCGCTACCCATACACATTGTTTTCATATGGATTTTAATCGGATCAATGTCTACGATATTTAACAACAATACTTTTAAAAAAGTTACTTTTCTATTCATATCCTTGAACAAGAGAAACATGCATATAAGCCAGTGAGATGTGAACAGAAGCAAGAAGGAGAATATGTTGAGTTGTGCGTGATATTTCTGTCATGATTCACGTTTTTCACGTTTTATCATTAAAGCTTTTTTTGCATTTGTCAAAAGATATTATTTGTCTTAATATTAAATAATTATTAATTAATAAAACAGATTAATTTTGTTTTCAGGGATGAAAACACTTTCTTTTCACGTCCTTCACATTTTATCATTAAAGCTTTTTTGCATTTGTCAAAAGATATTATTTGTCTTAATATTAAATAATTATTCATTAATAGAACGTATTCATTTCGTTTTCAGGGATGAAAACACTTTCATCTTTTCAAGTATTTCTGCTTTTTGTGTTTTAAGATAACTTTTTTTGCATGTTTTTATTTTTTATTACACGCCGTTTAAATTAGTTTTAAACCTATTATTTTAGAAATATTTTAAATATGTCCTATTTGTTTTCTTTCAGAGAAACACGTTTCACTTTAAGGCCTTGTATTAAATGGTTATTTTTATTTGACATTTGAAAAATAGAAATGTCACATTCTCTGTCTATTATTTTCAATCGAAATAATACGATTGAATATAGAGTCAAATGGGAAACATGTTACAAATGTATTAGGCCTAATATATTTTTAAAATAATTTTAAAAAGTTGTAGTATTGTTCAAGTAAAGTTTGTGTCCATTAACATTAAATCTCATAGGCTATTTTCTGTCAGTATTATTTGTAACAACATGAATGTGAACAAAATAATACTAATATATCTATAGTCAAATGGGAAACCTTTTACAACATGTTATACATTTATTAATATTTTTAAAATAAAAACTGTGTATAGTTTTAGCCTGTTACCCTGAAGTATAAACTACTGTCTTTGTTTTAATTGATTTAAGCATGATCAGTAGGCTATGTTTTAAAATGTTGATCATTGTACATCATGACATGCATATTATATGAACAGAAAAGTGACTTTATTAAAAAGTATTTTAAAATTATTGTTGTTAAATATTGTAGACATCGATCCGATCAAAATCCTTGTGAAAACAGCTTATATTTAACAAAAGAAAATTACATATATGGATATCGCAACTATGACTGTTTAAGCCCCGCCCCTCACTTCCGGTTCTGTGAATGTGGTTCTGAAACTGGTGTGCTGCGGGGCTGCAGCTGGATACTATTGGTTTCTCTTGAAGCCAATACAGAAGTGACTTAAACTGCAGTTCATCGACTGGCCGCTAGAGACAGGCTCCAGAAGGGAGCAGAATTTCATTGAGCCCCATGTTAAAGGTGAACTATGTAAGATTTTTGCAGTAAAATATCCAAAAACCACTAGGCCAGTGTTATATATTTTGTTCAGTTGAGTACTTAGAATATCCCAAATGTTTCCAACTATTTGTAAATCGTGAGAAATTTTAACCAAGGAACCGGGACGTGTGAGCTATGCGTTTGAGGGAGTCGCCTGTCGATTGAGTCATATCTGCGTTACCCTCAGTTTCCGTTTTATTTAGCAGAAACGCTGTACTCTCACTGCAGTGTGAACAAGTGTCATAGCAGCCGCCGAGCGAACGTCATAACTTCCTTTTCAACACACTCCGATATATCTAATACGATAAACAGAGTTGCGTTACCTCATACAGTCATACTCATGACTGGAAAAGAGGAAGTGGCGCCGGCGACTATGCCATAATAACAGTCCCGCTCTTCAATCGCTCCTGCGGCCTTGCTCCGCTCCACAACACTCGGTCCTGCTCTGCTTCATACTACAGTAATGTTAATAATCGCATCCATGAACGTGATTTCTGCCCGAGTCCTATCCCGATTCTTTTCCACCGGCTCTGAGGTGAAGACCACATGTCCCAAGAATCTGCGCTCAAACGTGGCGTCATCAAACTACGCCTTTGTTTTGAACAGGCGACCTCTAGTGGACGAAAAAGTTACATAGTGCAGCTTTAAAATGCCCTACTTTACAGCAGAAAAAAAAAACATATTTACAGTCTGGTACAAATTGTGGTTTTGGTCTATGTATCTAATTTTGTCCTTCATGACCTCTGTGAGGGGGGTGAATGTTTTTATAACTCATTCGTTTATATTAAAGCCTTAAAGTTCTGCATAATCAAGGGCGTGGCCACTTGAGTGACAGGTGGATTGTCTGGATTTTTCTGCTGTCTGTTAGTCATCGCATCACCTCAGCTACGCCCACGTCCCGCCTCTTTGCCCATTTTCTGTTATCCGGGAGTGATGCGTTGACAAGATGGTGACGGCCAGCTCGACCCTACTTTACACTTCAAAACTGCTCTTCAGAATCCTATGGGTGACGTCACGGACACTACGTCCATATTTTTTTACAGTCTATGGTCAGAACACATTTCACACAGCAGGAGTTTGAATCGCCGACAAGTCCAGATATTTAGCATGCCGACTCGTCAGCGATTCTCTCTGATCGCGTCTTTGATAATTCACACTGCGTGATTGTCACTCACATGCACGAGCACCAATTTGCCTATGATTTCGGGCATTTGTCGGCGATTTCGCAAAACCTGTCGGCGGGTCAAAATCGGGCCTAAAATCAGGCAGTGTGAACTCGGCATTATGGGGGCTCCAGGAACGTGGTTGGGAACCACTGCTATACGCCATATTAGCAATGACAAAGGGGCCCAACAAAGCAAAGGCCATTTTATGTTTCTATTTTTTATTTTTCAAATTATACTGAATACATTATGAGCTAGAAACTTTGCATTGAATGTAGAATTTTTAGTGAAAAAGTCTGTGACTTGAAATTTTCCCCATAAACGTAGTAATTGTTCATATTGTCGTGAATATGAAATCAGAACCGGCAGATTTACACATGCAGCACTCTTATGATCAGATTATCCCACTTCACGGTGTTTGTAATTTTTCACAATTTACACATTTGTTCTGTCTGCCTTTGCCGGACCTTTGAATGATTAAAGCGCGACATGGATGTTATCAGTCAAACAAGAAACAAATGGGTGTTTAAAAAAAGAAAGGTCCCAAATGCTCTTCTGAAATGGGGTGGAATTGGAATCGACTGAATTCAAGTGGCAGGGGATTTAGCAAATTGAGCCAATTAGCCATGAGTGTGGTGAGTGATGATGTTGTCTATAGGATGATTTAGGGGGCATTAGAGACCCAGATTCATTGGGTGCGATAATCCAGTTACACTAGACTGTGTGTGTATATATATAAAATATACTTAAAGTGTTTCCTGTATAACAGAAAATATAGCAAAAGCTGTCCTCTTGGACTTAAAAAATTCCATAGCCACACTGTACATGTCTGCAATTAGTGACTGAGTCTATGTTCCTTAATCTCATAATCTAGACATGGTCTTGAATGTCAACCTTTTTTTATATATATATTTTGTTTTGTTGTTGTTCATCATAGCTGGCTTGTACTTGACCTCCTATTGTGCCATTTACTATAGGGGTTTACTGTGGGTCTTGATGCATTTTGGTGAGCTACTTTTCACACAACGTTAAAACAATGTGCTGCTATAAACTGAAGAAAAAAGCAGACGCATGTGTGCAAAAGTAGTACAGCTGGATTACAAGAACATGTTTCCTGTGTGAACTGTCCCTGAGGGTTTAATCTAACCAAATATGTCTGATTTCTGAGTGCCTTTCATTTCTAAACACTAGATGAGAGCCTATGGTGTTTCACTGTTATAACTGTAGATTTGGTCATTTTAGGCCGCTTCTCTGACCCGATCCCTGTTGGGGGAGAGTGTCTCTGGGCGGTCTGTCCCCAAAGGGTGAAAGGGAGTCCACACTGTTCCCGGACACACGATCCTTCAACCACCTTCAGCTACAGACACTCACACACACACACTCTCTCTCTCTCTCTATTTCTGGAGCAACTTGCCCCACACTCGCCCAGTCCCCCTCTCTCTCACTTATACACGCGTCTCGCGCTCCTCACCCCATAGTGGGGTATAATTAGCTCCTCTGACAGGTGGGAGGGATCGGGTCTCCCGAAGAATGAAGCTACCAATTTACGCCCAAATTACACAGGCACACAGACACTCTCACCTACTCTCACTTACACACACAAACACATGCTCACCTTCTCTCACTTATCAGAGACATGCACCTACTGATGTGTGATCACACACAAACACTTACTTTTGCTAACTTCAGTGCACTCCTACAGAGAGTGGCAAATATGGAATCTGTGCTTTCTTTTAGCCCGACAGTGTCCCACACGTTCATAACCAACCCACAAAACATCCATTGTGAATCTGGATATAAAGAAATAAAGCATTTAAGAATATTCTGCTCTCTCCACAGTGTAAGAAGAAACACACGCTGGTGTGTCCAGACTTCTCCAGTAACGGCGTGTGTCCACGTGGAACCAAATGCAAGTTACACCACAGGGAGAGTGTGAAACGCACCGGCTCTAACGCAAGCTTTGGACCGGCCAAAAAAGCTCGCACCAGAGACGTTATAAAGAGGTCAGGAAGAAGAACTAATCCCACTTTGGCCTTTACCATTCTTAATTGCCATCTATATATGATAAGTGTATTCATTTGTATTTTTTTCAATTGTATTGTTATATTACTATTATTTATAGGGAAGTGACCTGAAAAAACATGCAAATCTGCCATAAGCATGCATAATTTGTGTTTTGCTTTTTCAGTTCGGAGGACGTTCAGACTCCGTCTACTGAGTCCATACAGGCAGATGAGGGCTCGTCCTCATCGGGTCCTGAGAAGCTGCCCTCCTTCATCTCTTTGTCCAGCTCTCCTGACATTTCAGAGAACCTTGATTCCCCAAAGATCCTTCCTACGGCAGGCTTACAGGCCAAAGGTGTGTACTGTGTGTGAACAGGAGGTTAGATTTAAATAATATAATAATAATAATTATAATAGCATGCAGTAGCTGAGATGCATACATTGGACTTACAAAGTATTTAGACATTAAAGCTACACTCAATATATAAATGTCATTGTATTAGTTAATTGTAACCCAAGTGGCATTTTAAAGAAAGATTGCAAAGCATTCACGAAAATACGTTTATTGGGTTTTAATTGAGAAGTATTTGGGCACATAGTGATGACATCTACACCTGTGGTTACTCTTCTGGGACACTCATACATAGGGTGACCAGATGTCCCTTTTTCCCTGGAACAGTCCTGTGTTTTAGCTTTATTTTTAGTATCCTGACTTATTATGAAAAAGTTTTTTCCCGTATTTCTTCTTTCCTAAATTTTCCTAGCTTGGTTATCATAAAAGCGAGTATTAGTCTTCTGTCACGCGAGAATAGCCTAATCAAAGGTAGCCAATCTCGTCATAGTATATTTTGGGGAACAAAATGACCATTGCAATTCATTATCGATTAACTTGCAGTTAGTAAAGGGGGGATATTAGAGAGCGTGGAGGAGATCAGGTCAGACACGAAGATGTCAAAGCGTAGTACATTTATCTACAAAATGAGTTTATCAAGTTTTTATGCAGTTATGCAATGTAGTATCACACTGAATGATACACACCAGAAGTGCTCTCTCAATCCCGAATTCAGTTCTCTTTGCATCTGAATGCTCATACAGACACGGTTGTGGTTGTCAAAATGCCCATCCTGTCGAGTATCTCACGTAAATGCAGTAGGTTATGGCTGAAGTGAACGTAAACAATTTGGTGAAAACCAGATATGTGTCCGTATATTTGATCCTAGCATTTGGTCTTAAAGTCACAGCAGCTGAAAATACCTGTCTGTTTCATTTGCTTCTTTGTTCTGTTTTTATAAAACAAAAATAAAATAACTATATGATATACACCGATCAGGCATAACATTATGACCTGGTGAAGTGAGGTGAAGTGAATAACACTGCTTATCTCTTCATCACAGCACCTGTTAGTGGGTGGGATTGTGGCCAAATTGTGATGGCTAGACAACTGGGTCAGAGCATCTCCAAAACTGCAGCTCTTGTGGAGTGTTCCCAGTCTGCAATGGTCAGTATCTATCAAAAGTGGTTCAAGGAAGGAACAGTGGTGAACCAAACGTGGGGAACGAAGGCTGGCCAGTGTGGTCCGATCAAACAGACAAGCTACTGAAGCTCAAGAAGTTAATGCTGGTTCTGATAGAAAGGTGTCAGCATACACAGCGCATCGCAGTTTGTTGCGTATGGGGCTGCATAGCCTCAGACGAGTCAGGGTGCCCATGCTGACCCCTGTCCACCACTGAAAGCGCCAACAGTGGGCATTTGAGCATCGGAACTGGACCACGGAGAAATGGAAGAAGGTGGCCTGGTCTGATGAATCACGTTTTCTTTTACATCACGTAGATGGCCAGGTGCGTGTGCATCCCTTACCTTGGGAACACATGGTACCAGGATGCACTATGGGAAGAAGCCGGTAGAGGCAGTGTGATGCTTTGGGCAATGTTCTGTTGGGAAAACTTGGGTCCTGCCATCCAAGTAAATGTTACTTTGATACGTACCACCTACCTAAGCATTGTTGCAGACCATGTACACCCTTTCAAGGAAACTGTATTCCCGGGTGGCTGTGGCCTCTTTCAGCAGGATAATGCGCCCTGCCACAAAGCAAAAATGGTTCAGGAATGGTTTGAGGAGCACAACAATGAGTTTGAGGTGTTGACTTGGCCTCCAAATTCCCCAGATCTCAATCCAATCGAGCATCTGTGGGATGTGCTGAACAAACAAGTCCGATCCATGGAGGCCCCACCTCGCAACTTGCAGGACTTAAAGGATCTGCTGCTAACATCCTGGTGCCAGATACCACAGCAAGTGTCTAGTGGAGTCCGTGCCTTGACAGGTCAGGGCTGTTTTGGCAGCAAAAGGGGGACAAACACAATATTAGGAAGGTGGTCATAATAATATGCCTGATCGGTGTATATATCGTTATCATTAATTAAAATGTTATTAAAATATGTGAAATGTGGCTTATCCATCCTGTCCCATATTCCACCTTGATAAATCTGGTCACCCTATTCATACACCCAATAAAAATTTGAGTAACTTGGAAAAATAATGTTCACTCTAGGAACAGGTATTGCAAGATTTGTTGGATTTATGTTTTGTATCTAATGCAATGAAATTGCATGAAACGTGTGTGTGTGTGTGTGTGTGTGTGTGTGTGTGTGTGTGTGTGTGTGTGTGTGTGTGTGTGTGTGTGTGTGTGTGTGTGTGTGTGTGTGTGTGTGTGTGTGTGTGTGTGTGTGTGTGTGTGTGTGTGTGTGTGTGTGTGTGTGTGTGTGTGTGTGTGTGTGTGTGTGTGTGTGTGTGTGTGTGTGTGTGTGTGTGTGTGTGTGTGTGTGTGTGTGTGTGTGAGACTATTTTTTAATAGCCTTTTTAAGTGTGTCTTAAGAGTTCAAATACTTTTTGGTGTCACTGTATATATAAAGAGTATGGAGGTAATAAATATTTATGGAGTAAATAGTTGTGTTATTTAATGCGTAGTGATGGGGTTAATAATATCGAGGGGGGTGATATTATTTAAGAGCGGACTACATGAGGTATATAATACTTAGTGAGGGGTTACTAATATTTAGGTTTGTTGTTAAGGACAGGCACAGCTGAAGCTGGTATGTCAGTCTGACTGATAGAGGATTAGAGGAAAGGGGCCCCTATATCCTCACACACACACACACACACACACACACACACACACACACACACACACACACACCAGCCGCACCCTATGGAACACTGTCTTTCTCTCTCCACACTTAATAAGACTAACCTAATATACTGCACTGACACAAACTCACGCCCTTTCCTCCAGCAAGAAATCTAACTTTTGAGAATCCAGTTGAACTCTTTTAATTTTGTCTTCTGCATTTTTATGCTTTGACACTTCCTTTCTTAAATTAGTTACTGCAGAACAGAAACCGCTGTGATTAACCTCTGACCTCACACCCCAACAGTGTCTTTTCAGTCACACGGACATACTGAAGCTTGGCATTCACTCATTCTCTTCTCTATACGTAAACGTTTAAACATGTATTGCTCTGTTTTAGCTCATGGTCATTCATGTTTGCTTTCTTTCTATTTCCAAAGCTTTCATGAATGATGGCAAGTTTATTTCTGTGTCATGTCTGCATATTAATACAAAATGTGTGCTTGTTGTGCATACACACACACACACACACACACACACACACACTTCCTATTTATCTGATGCCAAATTCCAAACCAGTTTCCCTTTAGGATCATTGATGGCAGCCCTGTGTCTCAGAATAGCACAGGTGCCCACCAGACCACCATGGCTTTTCACATGTCACTTTCTCATCCTGTTGCCTGAAATCATCTGCTACATACAGACTGAACAATTGCTGCTCTCAAAGCAAATTTAACTTTTCTGATTCAGTTCAACGATCTGGATTCCTTAATCGTTGTGTTAATAATTATCTTAGTTATTTTGAAGATGAAACAATGGATAATGTTTGGAAAACAATACTTAATGCATTCATTGTCCTCAGAAGTATGTTGCCAAATTATGAGATCATTTTAGATTTCAACAAAACGGCAATAAAATATCTGATGTGTCCTTCAACACTTTTTCAATTTTGTTCAATTTCAAACAAACCAATTAGTCTACCAAATTTACTTTTCTAGTTAAATTGGTTATGAATTAGAATTTTAAATATGAATTAAATATTAGCCGATTTGAGTTCTTTGTTGTGATTAAAAGTCCAATTGGAATTTACAGCTCCTGTTTACGGCCACAATATAAAAAAACATTAATTTAATTGGATTTAAAACACATTCTCTTCTGATTGGCAAACATCCCTGGTGCTGATCATTATGACAGCAGCTCTGATGCTTAAATATCGCATTACATTTTATTACATTTTTCTATCCGCATCGGCTGTAAACAGATGTTCCAGAACCAGTACTTAAACTGAAAGTCATTAAAATCATCCTTGTGTATGTGTGTGTGTGTGTGTTCATGTTTTTCTATCCCGGTGGGGACAACCTGAATGCACACTGACTCATGTCGCCGTGGGGACCTAAATCGAATGAGTTTTTTTGTGTTAAACGATTGAGAGAATAGAATATACAGTTTGTACAGTATAAAAACCATTACGTCTATGGAGAGTCCCCACAAAGATGGTGAACCGTGTGTGTGTGGCTTTGGGGGGGTGTGTTTGGGGTTCCAGGTAACAAAATGTCCCCACAAAGATTGCAATTTCCGAAATCCTTGTCCGTGTGGGACATTTTTTGGTCCCCATGGAGAAAACAACTTATAAATCAGACTAATATTTGTTTTTTGAAATTGTTAAAATAAAGTTATAAAGTTTTCTGTGATGGTTAGGGTTAGGGGATAGAATATACAGTTTGTACAGTATAAAAATCATTATGTCTATGAAGAGTCCCCATAAAACATGAAAACACAACGTGTGTTCGTGTTTTTCTATCCCGGTGGGGACTTCAACCTGAATGCCCACAGACTAATGGGGTCCCCATGAAGCTTATAAATCATACAGAATGAGTTTCTTTGAAAATACAAAAAATGCTGAAACGTTTGTGTGATGGGTAGGTTTAGGGATAGGGTTAGTGTAAGGGGATAGAATATACAGTTTGTACAGTATAAAAACCATTATGTCTATGGAGAGTCCCCACAAAGATAGTAAAGTAGACATGTGTGTGTGTGCGTGCGTGCGTTTAATAAAAATAAATTGGAGCTGGTTCTAAATAAGAACTAACTCTCGATTCCCAACACTAGCGAGGTTACCAACCACACAGACTCACACTAAGAGCAGTTAATTGTTACTAATGACAGTGTAGCTCTCACTCTAAAGATTGTGGCCGTCCAGACAAACTTCTCTCTGCTTTGCATAAATTATCCCAGACTCTATGCATCACTGCCTGCGTCTTCTCTATCCCCTTCGGTCTCTGGGCCATCACTCACTCTGAGACAATCACACACTCATGTGTCACTCCTCTATCAGTAAAAACAGAGTGATAGCTACTCCTGTCATTACATAGCAGGTGCTATTTATTTCGTGTCTGTCGGTTTTGTTTTTCCAAATCAAAGTTTCATCTACTTCCCTTTTAGCATCAGTTACTGCTGTGTAACCATCAAACGATCACAATTCACTTCATCGAGTACATGAAATACCATTTAGTGGATAGCATGTAGTTATTTTCCTTTTGCACTGTGTTCCTTTGTGGAATTTTTCTTCCCCTTTTTTCTCTCTGTTACAGGTAAGACGCTACATATCAAGCCACGATTCTTATCTTCGACACAAACGGAACCCTTGCCAAAGGAGGGCTAATGGTGGGTGTTTTAATCAGTAATAAACAATGAAACTTTTTTTTTTAACTTCGCTTTTATTTTAAAAATAAGAAATTGACTCCGCCTCTCCTGAGCAGTTTACAAAGACATCTGTACATTAGACCCTCACAGCTATTTTTTGGTATCAAGTCGCATTTTGTTTCAAGAATTCTTAGAATTGACTATACAGATTTCTCAGAATATATTCATACGTTTTTACAATTACAGAACTGAATTTATGCGTTATAATCAAATACTGTTCTGCAAAAAAGTATTCATTTACATTCGGAGTGAGTGTCAAAGTGTAAAGTTATTCTCAGGGGGTTTTAAAACCGCGTTCCTGTAGTGGTTTGTTGTGCAAATAATTTATTTTATCATTTAGAATGTAAGCTTGTGAAAATGTATTTTCAAAGAATGTAAAACTACTTAATAAAGTTGCTTCATGATTTGTGCGACTGCGCCTCTCTTCATTATATGTGTGAGAACTCCTAAAATCATGACTAAAGAAGAACTTTGTTTAGCGTGAAAAGTATTGACGTTCGTCTACATGTGTTGCGAAGCAGGTGGATGTAAAGAACATCGCTCATGGGTGTGTGTGTCTGTCACTGTAATTGAGTCTTAAGGAATCTATAGGAAAAGGGAAAATAACGTAACGCCTCCCTTACACTCTTCAAAACTCATTTTTCTTCTCCTCTCACTTTTTCCTCTCTAACTGCTGTCTGACCAAATCCATCACAACTAATTTCTGACAATGTCATTTTCCTTTTCTTCTCCCTGTCTTTTCCTAAAATGCGCATTTGATTGAGGATCCGTCCGGAGATGAGCCTGCCTCTTGCAGTCCTCCTCCTCCACCTCCTCCTCCTCTCCCTCTTCTCCGTCGGGTAATGTAATTAGGATGTTGGGTGTTAAACAGTGGTAAAGAGAGGATGATGGGAGCTGTAATCCCTTGAACGCCCCTCACTGTGCGGAGGAGACTGCTGATATTCAGACTATTAATGCTCCGTTGAACCAAGGCCTCTTGCTCCATGCTCTGTGACAAACGACTCCCGGTCGCAACGGGAAACCTGGTTAACCATCGCCGGCAGCAACGACAGGGGGCATTAATACACCGTGGCGAGGGTCTCGCTGCGGAACACGACACACTCGCTGGCACTGACAAGCCTGCCGCCGTGTTAACGAGATAAAGCCTGTGCCCATGATGCGAGCCACGTTTACGATGACATAGAGGGATGGTGGGAAGGAAAACACTCCTTCATTTGACTTCTCTGTCTATCTTTCTCCCCTATTTAATCGTTCATGCAGGGAGGAATACTTCACAAGAACGCATGTTGATATGGGTGTTGTAAAATCAACTAAAGTTGTCATACATCACCTAACCCCTTTTAGTTTATTTGTCATTTTTGCATTGCAGTTCTTTTAGATTTTCTTTCTTTTTTAAAGGAATGTCCTGGTCCAATACAGGTTAACCTTAATCGACTTGTGGCATAAAGTTGATTACCATTAAAAAAAAAATGTATTTGTCTCTCCTTTTCTTGGAAAGCAAAGTGAGCCACTTATAATGGAAGTAAGGCCAATCGGTAAGCTTTACAATACTCACCGTTTTAAAAAATATAGCCACAAGACATAAGCAACGTGCATGTTAACATGGTTTTAGTTTGATTTTGTGACTTACTAACCATACACTGTAAACCCGAACAAAACTCAATCAGTTTAAGCAGAACTTGCAGATTTGTATGTTTTAATCATACATTTTAATTGCTCTGAACCTGAAATATTTGAGTAAGCTAATTCACTCATTTAACTTAAAAATATCATCTAATCTCATATTTTTAGTAGTGGAAACTTGGCCAGCTTTAACTAGCTAATTCAATAAATGCCATCTTGTAAATTGCTTACACAATGCTTTGGTAGCGTTACCATAGCACTTACTAAATGAGGACAGCAATATAAAACATTAAACATACATCTGTTCTCAAACTAAGCTCATGCTCCACTTGTCACCATGATGGTAACCCTACAAAAAAAAAACATAACAGAAACTCTTCTTAACTAGCTTAACAAAACATTAAGCACTACTAAATCTTGCACAAAAAAATATTTATATATATTTTAATTTTGGCATTTACTGTCCCTTTTGAGTGCCATGGCAAAGCATGCTGGGAAATAGAAATCCCAGCCCAGTTTCGGTTAAATTTAAGTTTAACTTTAAAAGAAAATTCAAAGAAACAAGTTCATACAACTCAAAACAATGAAACTATACAGATTACTTAAAATGTGTCAGTTTTGAGAACTCAAAAGAAAAAGACAGTTCTAAATACTAAAAATAAATACATTTTATTTGTTTGAACTAATTTGTTTAATTTGAGTTGGCTCTACTCAAACCAATTAATTATTTTGATTCCTAAAACCCTAAAATAACCATTAAAAATTAAATTTAAACAACTGTACAGCTCAAATAATGCATATGTTTTAACACAAAAATGTAATGTAATGCTTTCATAAAATAATAAGCTTCACATTTCTGCTTTTAAATCCTTTTACTTCTAATAAGTGCCACACCATTAGCTCAATTTTTACTTTTTAAAATAAAACAAACAACATTGTACTGTCTTTTTTCCCCTGTATTTAAAACATCCATTAAAGTTACTAAAATAATTAGATGTGATTTTTTTTTTTTCATTCATTCATTGGCTCAGATGCCTGACGAGTTGTAATTATTTTTGTGGTAAGCAATATTATGGAATATTCTTTAACCTTCATTCAGAAAATATTTCCCAGAACTCAAGAACTTCAGAGTTTGTACAGTAAAGTCATAACCTGTAGATGTCAAATGATAGGTTGCTTTAACTTAACACTTTTGTGCAGGAGGCCGTCCGTGAAAAGATTGAATCCGCATTCATGATGCTCTTTAACTATGGTCACATACCAGTTTCTGTTATCTGCATGGGAAGAGAAAGAGAAATTCACGGAGCAATCACTCTCTTTTCTCACCCTCCCCTTCCCTCTCGTTCCCTCGCTCTGACGGCGAGGATGTAAGTGCCTTAGACAGATGTCTGCTGCCGCTTGTCTCAAAGCTCAACGCGAGCTGCTGAGCTCGGCAAACTCTAATTAAGATCAATATTTCAATTTTTAGTAAAAGCGCATGTGAAAGAGAACGAGGAGAGCGAGAGAGAGAGAGAAAGAAGGAAAACACATTCACATTTTTTCGAGGACAATCTCACTTGAATGAGAAAAAGGAAAGAATGAAAGGTCAAGTGTAATTTTTCTCTACCTCAATAGATCGCCTATAGGCATAAAAAAGACAAACTTGTTACAGCTCAGCAAAGAGTCCAGCCCATCAATAAAGATCATACTTTCACTGCCAGTAGTTAGTCATTAGTATAACTGTCTTCTGTCCCTTTTTCAAACTGCTCTCTTTCTCCCATCTTTCAGTTTGGGCTTCATTTCTGTGTACCTTTTTGCCATTTTTCTTCTTCTTCCATTGCTAAAGCTCCAAGTTTTAGTACTTTTTGGGGGGAGGGGGGTACTTTTAAAGGGATAGTTCACCCAAAAATATTAATTATCCCATGATTTACTCACTCACAAGACATTCTAGGTGTATATGACATTCTTCTTTCAGACGAATACAATCGGAGTTATATTAATAAATATCCTGGCTAATCCAAGCATTATAATGCCAGTGAATGGCAGCCCAAAATTTGAAGCCCAAAATAATGCATCCATCCATTATAAAAGTAATTCACACCGCTTTGGGGGGTGGCCCATTGAAGCGAATCAATGGGCCAGACCGCGTTCTGGGCCAGTTACGTTTTTTTGTAAATTGAATACGGAAGGTGATCCGCCGAAAGCTAGATATTTTACTTCATAACGTGTTAAATATGGATATTTTTCTTACAAAAACCCATCGAAGAAGGCCTTTATTAACCCCCCGGAGCGGTGTGGATTACTTTTATAATGGATGGATGCACTTTTTTGGGGTTTCAAATTTTGGGCTGCCATTATAATGCTTGGATTATCCAGGACATAGTTATATTATTTTTAATATAACCCTGATTGTTTTCAAATATATTCAATGTCATATACACTTAGGATGGCTTGAGGGTGAGTAAATACATTTTTGGGTGAACTATCCCTTTAAGGAATCCATCAAATGGTCTTTTTTTTTTGGGGGGGGGGGGGGGGGTATTGCAGTATTTACACTCTAAAAAATGCTGGGTTAAAAATAACCCAAGTTGGGTTGAAAATGGACTAACCCAGCGATTGGGTTGTTTTAAGCAAACATTTAAACCAACCACTGGGTTAAAACAACCCAATTGCTGGGTTAGTCCATTTTCAACCCAACTTGGGTTATTTTGAACCCAGCATTTTTTAGAGTGTATTATAAATGATTTATCCGTGCACATCATTTATTTTTAATCTTACAGCAACATCTCTTCTCTGATGACATGTTAACTGGTGTGAGGGCGGGACAACCTGTCACTCACATGACATCACAGCAACAGATCCAATCCAATCCAGAAGCTGTTTCACTCAGATATACTTCACAATACGGAAGAAAACTTCTATTCACAAACTTTAAATGCCAACTTCAACACTTAAAATGCACTTTTCGGTCCTCTTGCTCTTTCTAACTCGCTTTTTTTTTGCTGAGAACTTCAGAGAAATTTGTATACTTGTTAGTTTGAATGTAGTCAAACGATTACTGCTGAGTCTTTGAATGGGCATTTGTGAGATTTTTGAGGCCTACAAAAACCGCCTTTCCAAACCTTCTTCCGATAACCCCCAACTCCACCTCGCACCTCTCAAATATTTTGGCTAAAGACGGGTTAACCGGACAAATCCGTCTCAGTCATTTTCACACATATCTAGTCAAAACCCCCACCTTCTCTCTTTCAAACTATCATACTCTTTTTCTCCTTGGACGTGCTGATGTCCATTTTGCTTAAATCGGTAGAACTGCACCAGCAGCTAACTCCCAATATGCAAAGGCACAATGAAAGCCCTGACTTCAAAATTTATGTCTCAAGCCCTCGGCCACATCCACACCCACCCACCTCCGCTCACTTGAATGGACGATGGCAGATCTTCTTAAATGTGGCATTTTCAAAGCGGACTGCTTAGCTTGGACTTTGGGGTCCACTCATGCTTATTTGATAAAACCCTCATAATGACTTAGCGCACCTTCAACTTCAAATACCTTGATATGATTTGTCCCGTCCTCTTAGGCTCACTGCCCCCCCCCCCCCCCCCCCCCCTTTTCTTTTTTCCTTCCGTTGGCAGATTTGAGCCTCAAGCGTGTCTGTATTTCACTCATTGGCACCTGGAAAGAAAGTCTTAACATGTTACATAAAGTTACCAAAGGTCTCGGATGTAGTGTGAAGTAAGTTATGCAGCAGATTTCATTTTGATATTGATACTTGTATATAAACAGCCCTTTTTCTGCTGAATTAACAAGGCCACACTGTTATTAAAATCTGTTTAACCTCCATAATAACTGAATCAAAGATCATAATACACAATAATAATAAAACACAATTATTAAAATTAAAAATCATCGAATGAGAAGGCTTTTCTCTGCAGATTAGATCATTTTTACTTCCAAAAATGGTAACCGTAGATGACTGAAAATGTACATGAAATGTAAGGTTACAGTTTTCCCAGAGGACTTACTGTTAACATGTTTTTACTGTAGCAATTTTACAATCTTTTACAGTTAAAATTTCATTTTTTTTACTGAGCTCCGCATCTGATTGTACAGACCTGTCAAACGCATAGTTTTTAAGTATCTCTCATTATGTTTTTCTGCCTCTCTAATTTCAAACAATGCACTACAATGGTATTTCAAACACACACACACACACACACCTAATGAATCATATTATGTATGCAGATGATCTTGTGGTTTTTAGTCCTGCTGGTCTCTTAACAGCTTCTAAACATATATGTTCTGTGTATGGCTCTGAACATGATATTATATATAATGCTAGTAAGAGTGTTGTTATGATTTGCAGAACTAAGGAGGAAGTTTAAACCCTCCAGTTTTTAAATTGTCTGATAAGAATCTTACTGTAATCTTGGACATTTCATTACTGAGCACATGACATGAGGATATTGAAAGGTAGCGTCGTATGATGTATATGCAGGCTAACATACCTTTACATAAGTTTAGTTCTTGTTCAGATGAAGTGAAGATGTGCAGGAGTTAACACTTTTCAAGCGCTGTTATTAATTTATCTGCCAGCTAAATATTTCCAAAAATGTAGATTTTTTGTGGGCTTATCAAATATAAGGGTCAGTACTTAGTTGTGGAGACACTGGTATTATTGTATTTTTGTAATGCTTTTATTTTGTTATGTTTTTGTTTTATCAGTTGTTTGTTGTTTTGGACCTCGAGTCTGCAATAAAGTATGTATATACTTGTATATATACCTTGGTATACTTACACTGCAATAAGGACCCCCTCGCATAGGGTGTTAGACTGACCCTCATCTTTGGGTACTTCCTTCAGCGCGAGACTGGCTCCTCTGATTAAGACATATGCTGTGGTGATGAAGGCGCGCGCTGCGTGGGGCTTAATTATTTGTCGATCCGCGCAGATGAGTCGAGATGCAATTAGAGGTTAATTGCGAAAGAAATCCGGAGCGTGGCTGGCACTGGCGAGGCGGATCATAATTAACTCACCCGCACAAATTGCGCATTTTTCCCTATCCGGCGGAAATGGGGATTGATTTTATTGCTGGATCACGCATTATTGAGTTCATCACCGCCAATAGGTCATAAGCGGGGAGGAAAGTTGCGTGTGTGTTATCCTATCAGATCAATACACTGAATGGCTGTTCACGGGGTTACGGCACATCGAGGAAATATGCAGTTTAATACATAATTATCTAATCAATTTAACTTTAAACGGTCTGTCAAAACACACTAGGGATTTTTAAATAATTGTCGTAACCTGGGTTCTTGAACGATAGGTCGCTTTTGATAAATTGATTAATAAATAATGTTAATAGGCTAAATAATTGTTGTGAATAATATGGTGTGTGAAATATAGGCCTACCTGCCTGCTCTTAATATCTGTTGTAGGCTAATAGAGTTTAACGAAGCACTTACATTATTTTAAATGAGAAAATAACTTGGCAAGAGTAAAAGTTTATGATTTTCCTAGCATGTCTATTCATTTTGCTCTCATTAAGGAGCATTACTCATAAGAGTCACGAGTGTGACTTTAGATTTGGAGTGAAATGGCTAAATATATTTCATAATTTAATTAGCCTATTAAATGTATTTCTGTCCAACATAACATTCGATTGGAATAGATATTTTGCAAAGTGCAATCCGTTTTATAATGTGTTTGAAGTCATCTCTAAAACATGTTTGTTGCATATAACGTCTTGGAAGTGTTTGCTCTTTTCTAAATAAACATTTTCTAAGTAAGACAAGCTGGGCTATTGCCTTTCCTCGCGCTCACCTTCCACGTGCGGTTGCAGGGGAGGCGTCGCTAGGGGGCGGGAAGAACACCTGTTTAAGCGCCCTGTCAGCTGCTGCGCGCTCGCCTCAGCTGCCACATAGAGGCGTTGCTATAGGAATATGCATGTCTACTGCTACGCCTCCTCCCATTGGACCGTTCCGTTCTCTGGGTGGGACGCTCAGATGGGCCAAGTGTATAAAGTGGTACATTGCCCCTTTCAGTGCTTCAGTGATACTGCGTGTCAGCGGTGGACAACAGTGCAAAAAAATAAGCTCAAGCCGTGAACGAAAAGCAACGGTGACAGCAGTCCACATAACTTCAAAACTGACAGCGAAAGGAGGTGAATTGAGTAGCCAGATTTCCATATCCTTCGTCGGGCTGCGCTGGAGCGTCCCACAAGAGGAACTTACTGTGATTTGTCTCACACATGGTTGCGGTCCGCGTTTGCTGGTGACTGTGTAAAAAGCTAGCCTACAGCAGCAGCATCATTCCTTTGGACTTCGAGGTAAAATCTGACGTTTGCTGTAGGCTACTTAACGCGCGCGTGCTGTGTGGCGGCGGACTTTTCTCGACATGTGAGGAAAGTTTTCGCTTTCTTCCCATGAAAGCTTGAACTTTGTTGCCTCCAGTTAGAGGGAACTTAAAACACGGAGGTGAAGAAGGATATTCGAAGTCTCTGACACTCAAGGGACGATTTCTCTGCTTTACCACAGTGAAGCGAGGACGAGTCAGGTTGGTGGTTTTGAATTCACGAGTCTCAAGTTTCTGCCGCCCTGGCCAGTGGTATTAACGCGTGAATTTGACCTGGGATAAGTTGTCAACAAGAGGCAAACTGGCTGGTGTATGAGTACATTTACATGCATGGGCATACGCGTATCTATAAATAGAAGCTCGTGCCTATGTATTAAACACTGGCCACTCATCTTCATCATTCACCTTTATCATAATCCCAGTGAAACACACGCGTGTCGCTTTGGCTGTTAGGGTAGGTGTCGTCGCATGGACTGACATGGCCACCGATCTCGCCATGAGCGCAGATTTGCCCAACAGCCCTCTGGCTATTGAATATGTCAACGACTTCGACCTCATGAAGTTTGAGGTCAAGAAAGAGCCCCCGGAGGCCGACCGCTATTGCCACCGCCTGCCCCCGGGCTCGCTGTCCTCCACCCCTATCAGCACGCCCTGCTCCTCGGTGCCTTCCTCGCCCAGCTTCTGTGCCCCCAGTCCCGGATCTCAGCCGGGGCAGAATCTCGTAAATGGCGTCAACAACAACAACAACAGTGGCAACAACAACAACAACACCCAAGGCTCATCGGGCAAGCCGCAGCTGGATGATCTCTACTGGATTCCCAACTATCAGCATCACATAAGTCCAGAGGCCCTGAATCTGACGCCCGAGGACGCGGTGGAAGCACTCATCGGTAACGCGCACCACCACCATCACCACCACCAGCCCTACGAGGGATTCCGCGGCCAGCAGTACGTCGGAGAAGACCTCTCGGCGGCCACAAACGGTCACCACCACCCGGTGCACCACCACCACCATCATCACCACGGCCACCACGCGCACGCGCGCCTCGAGGACCGCTTCTCGGACGAGCAGCTGGTGAGCATGACAGTGCGCGAGCTTAACCGGCAACTGAGAGGCTTCAGCAAAGAAGAGGTGATCCGTCTCAAGCAGAAACGGCGAACCCTGAAGAACCGCGGCTACGCGCAGTCGTGCCGCTACAAGCGCGTGCAGCAGCGTCACATGCTCGAAAGCGAAAAGTGCACGCTCCAGAGTCAGGTGGAGCAACTCAAGCAAGACGTGTCGCGTCTCATGAAAGAGCGGGACCTGTACAAGGAGAAGTACGAGAAGCTCGCGAGCCGAACCTTTAACGGCGGCGGCGGCAACACTCGGGACCCGTCCAACGGCGCTCACGGCAAGACCACTTCCACGGAATTCTTCATGTGAGAGTGATTCTTGTTAAAGACTTTTTCCCACACCAACGTATTCGTTTTTAAGCCTTAATTTTTATGATTTTCAGTGTGAATCTTATTTGCCGTTCTTATCTTAAATAGCTAATGTCCATTTTAGAACATACACTCTTGAAAATAAAGGTTTTACAGTCTGATGCCACAAGGGAACCTTTTTAAATTCCACAAATACATATTTTATTCTCCAAGGACTTAGAGAAACATCTGTGCTGGTGCTTTAAAGAACCCAAATCTGGAGAACCCAGAATGTAACATCCAGAACTTTTTCTTCTCCAAAGAACTACTCACTTTTACAGACAATATGGTTATTGATAAGAATGTCAAGTCCTTTGCTGAACTTAAAGTGAAGAACCTTTATTTTTAAGAGTGTAGAGCCTAACATTACATCGCCACATTTAAAGTTTTCACCCATTATTTGTGTATTTCTGCACCATGAAAGTCTTAAGGTTAGTGTAATGTTAGGATTATCTTCCACAGATACTGCACGGACCCTTCTACTTCATAAGACCTCCGATCTAAACATGGGATCAGGCATAATCTCCAAAGAACCATTAGTTTTGGATTCTGTATTTTTCTTTTATTTTTTGTATAATAGGCTAACTGCAAAGTCCGACATGTTTAGAGACACAGCCGCTTCCTTCATGTTTGTTTTTCTTCTTGTCTTAACGGGTTGACGAGTCTTAATGGCGATGAGAAAATACTGGAAACGAAACTTCAGCTTGTGAAGGAACAATAATAATATTAAAACTCTTACAAGCAAGAAAGGGAGATAGCAATACATCCTTGACTTTTCTCAGTCGTGAACTGAGGTTGAGGGGGCTTGTGAACTTCGAGGGCCCTCAAGCATTGCTCAAGTCTGCATTACCCCATAATCCTGCATGCGGGACATGTATGGTACTCCAAACGCGCCAGGTCCTTTCTCTCTTTTCCCCATACAGCACTTGGATGAAAAGCATGGCCCTTAACCACTCTCTCTCTTCTCTCATTTGTTTTTTCTCGTTTCTTCTGCTCGACACAAACCATGTGAAGGACCTCATGCGTACCTGCGAAATCACATGAAATCAGTCTTTACATTTTTTTCTATTGTTTAAAAGTACATTATAAGAACAAAGAAACAAAAAACCGAACTGAGCCAGAGTTATTTATTCCCACTTGTACATATGTAGAGGTCGATTGGTGTGTTAATTTAACGTTCTTTTTAAAGTCCTTTTTGCTTGATTATTTAAAACGTCTTAATACGATGTTTGTATGTAGTAGCATGCAAATGACAAAGATATTCTCATTCTGTTGAATATGTACAATTTCAAAGGAAGCCTACTGCACTACGATTCAAAGAATTGGGATTTATATAACATTTCTTTTCCTCTGTGTTAATCAAATTGATGTTAGTCGATCGTCGAAAGTGCATATAAACACAAGGACTTTAATTGCTGCTAATATTCTATGCACCAAATTCGAAAGCAATTACTGATTATGTGAATTTTGTACTTCAAAATAAATTAAGGTATGTAGAAAACTGGTTAGACATGGATAAATAACTATCATCTCTTGAACAAAGTTTTTTTTCCCCTGACTGGCCGGTATGATAAACGACATAAAACTATTTACTTCAAATATACGACAACCGTTGTTAATACGGGTTGTTTTAACTTTTTTATGACATAATAAAACTGTAGCATATGCTGTATAAAACAGTTGCCTATTGTTTTGCATTGCAACATTGTGTTGATAATGGACTTCCGACCATACTCAGTTACACTACAGGTAGATGTCTCAAGATTAAACGCGGATATTATTCAACAATAACAGAGAGACTTGTGCGCAAACTTGGCTAAAAGTAATCGTGCGCATTTGATTGTAATCATTTAAGGTTGAAATATAGCCCATCTTGTTCCTGCTAAAGGAAAAAGTTGCCAAGGTGGATTATCTAATGCACGTAAATTGTCCAGTTTCAAACTCTTTCCGACCTGTGTATGCTTAGTTCTCTAACAAATCTATCGGCCAGACTCCAAAAATAATGTCTTCAATTATGCTTCTCTACCTGGGTTAGTATCTGCTTGATATTCTCACCTGAAAACCACTGTTAACATTGATTTTTTTTTTTTTTTTGGATAAATTATGAATTATGATGCAGTTCGTTATGAAGCAATCTCTCTGTCTATTGGTCTAATTTGAGGCACAGCGGCTTGAGGTTACATAACCACATCTGCTGTCCTGTGTGCTGTCTTATGTAAACAAATAAATAATAAAATGGAAAAAAAGGAAAAAAAAAACTGTACATAGCCTATAATTTCTATATATTTATCGAAAATATAAATGTCCTTACGTGTCAGTAAGTCCAAACCAAAATGTTTCGAAATGGAATGTTGTTCAGAATCTTGTTTTCATAATGTTTAATAAAAACTTCTGTCAAATGCTTCAGCCTGTTTCCCACTTACTCAACAAGTGTCTTTTCGAAGCGAAAATATGTGATCTATACAAGTGTTATACGAAAAACAAAAGTTTCCGTTTCCCAATCTATTAGGCTTAAATATCAGGTGAAAAAATAATAATAATAATAATGCACGAAATAACGAAAAAAAAGACACGTATCGTAGGCTATATAAAACTCCGTGCCTCATAGCAAATAAGGCATGTTGAAAAGTAAAATATCAAACGTTCAAGTATTATTTACGATTTTTTTCTAAAAATGAATTCATTGAAATCATTTAGCCTATTACAATTCTGTGAACTATGATGAAGGCTTAATTAGGCTCTTAAAAAATAGATTTATTTTATTTTCGCGATGAACACAAGAGTACAACAACGTGACATTCGTTTATGACATTAAAACGTTTTATTTACACAAATGTCTATATTCAAAAGAAGAAAGGTAATCAAACGCGCAAATTATTATTATTATTATTATTATTATTATTGTTATTATTAATTATTATTGCTCGCAATCTTCTCACAATTGGAACTGTAAGAAGAAATTAATTATGTGTGGCACTAAATGTTCATCTTTTAATCGAGGTTGATTCAAAGTTTTTTGATGTATAGGTCGCAATCACGTTTTACTTTACACGAGTAATAATATTAGAGCGTAAAAATATGAAATTATGAAAAATGACATTTTCATAATGGCAAACATTATACTCTCATTTTCTGTAGGCTGTAGCCTAATCGTTTGGACCGCGATTTACTGTTTCAGGTTCTCCAGACCTCGCCAAAGTATTCTGATCACAGACACATCTTCCTATTCGTCTTCTCTTACTCCCAATTAATGCTTCTTAATGTATATTATTATATCAGAATGAACAGCTTTCTAATACTAAATACTTTGAACAAGACTATACAGGGATGTCTACATATTATTATTTTTTTAATTATTATTATTATTTCTTCCCCATGCTGTTCTGTGCTTTGTGTAAGATAAAAACAGCCTTTTGGTGGCTGAACTTCAGTTTTATTTAAGTGTTCTGACCTCTGCACCTGTTGTTGTATCAAAGGCTAAACTGGATGTTTAGTCCCCAAGAGTGTCACTTAACCTCTTTTGCTTCTGGCAATTTTTTATCACTGTTTGTGTGTCAGAGTTTCAGAGGTTTAGAAGAGTTCAGATTCAATATATGTGTATTACATTATTAATATTGGTTCTTTTTTCTTACATCACATGCATTAGAATCAAAATGCTGTGTCTATCACACATATAGGCTGTCTGCTCTCCCCTATTTTAAAGAACCATTCATTCACCCTGATGAAATTTGAGGGGGAAAGTGTTTACATCTTTGTTCATAATATGTTAATATTCAAGTGCAACAAAGTAATTGGCATTTTGAAACCTAGTTGAAGTTAATTAATTATGTTTCAGTGGGCATAATGTTGCCTTACTCTCCATCATACCTGCCAGCAAATTAAGTTTAATGGAAATCCCAAATGTTCTGTATTTTTTACACAGTGCCAGAACCAAAATGTCAACTCTCGCTCAGAGTTGTTCTGATGCCCCATTGCTGTTCTCTGTGCAGTGTCATTTGTAAATTTTTCCATAATATGTCTATATTTTAATACAGTCAGAATAATCTATCAGGTGGTTATTCTGGAAATAATGAAACCTGTGTAACTTTACTGTGTAACGCGTTTGTGCAGTTTAGTGAATTTGAAGTGAACCAAGGGGGAAACCTTGGGGTCGGCATCTCTCTCTCGATTGTGTTTTTTTTTTTTTTTTTATGTCTGTAATAAACAGTAAAAATGCAGCAGATCTTTTTGACAGGTCAAAGAAAGCTAAGAGGTTCTCTGAATCGTACAGGAATATTTTGTTTTGCTTAGAATTTCAATTGATTGATTAAAAGGAAAAACTTTTCTTTTCTTTTTCTACAATGTGTAAATATAAAACTATGGATGCAGTATTTGAACACAGAAGAGTGTTTTTTTCCCCTCAAGCATCCAGGTCAAACAGTCTCAACAAACTATACTTTACGAGACACTGACTAGCCTACATTTTTCTTTTTTTGACCAGCCCAGTGGGAGCATTTTTGTTTGCCACTGTCTTTTTGCGCAGGCATTGGCATTGATATACAGTATACTGTATAACTGACATTTTCACTTTTTACTATTAAGCGTCGAAGACAGGAGGGCCTGCATGTATCTTTCTCAAAGAGAAATTCAGCCAGGTTGACACACATTGAGTTGCTAAACATGACATTCGTCATGTTTCAGTGTTATGCACACAACAGGCCACGTTTGTTTAGAGCAAGAGGTGGCCATTGAGATGCTGTCTGTCCTTGTTCAGTTAGGCAGCGTCCCAGACTGAAGCTCAATCTCAGTGTACTCTCAAACCCATCCCCCACTCTTCTTCCTGACTTCCTCTCATTTCTGCTGTGTCAGAGGAGACAATGTGTGTGACAGCCATCACTTCATCCCAACCATGTACCTGACTGACACACACACTGTTTTTTTTTAATAGCAGGTGTGTATTTATTTGAATTGTTTGGTTTTTTTTTTTTACAATCCCTTAATGCACAAGTGAATTTGAATAGTGTGAATGATGACACTGCCTATTCTTTTGTTTCTTTAACATATGATATATATTTTTGTTTCTCAGCGACAGTGCATTCGAGATGAATGTAGGCTACCAACAGGCACACATTTGATCTTGCACCATGGTAGCCATAGGCCAAGGTGCATTTAATGAGAGTGGGTAGAAGAGATGGAGGCAAGTAGGAAGAGAGAGTGAGAGGAAGAGGTAGTGAGTTCTTTGGCGTCTAGGCTGCATTGCCGATGAGATTCCCTGTAGTCAGCGTCTCTATGGCTCAGCTTACAAGAGAGGCAGACGCACGTTCTCTCTCACACACAATGCACTTCACACACTCACGAGGGCACTTTGGAAATGTGTACATTGTGTGTAGCCACTTGCATAAACCCCATTTTATACGTGGGCCTACTCATTATCTGAAATAATAGCCTATAACAAGCACACACAAAATATCGGTTCTCAAAAAGAAAGCAAAATTAGCAATTGGATTCTGGTCATTTTCAATAGGTTGCAATAAAAAGCCTCCCCTCTAGAGGTCTGCACGCTAGCCACGTTTATTGGACGTGTTTGAAATCATAGACACAAAATGTCGCAACCCCTAAAATAAATCGACAGCTTGATGAATCGCCTATGAAGCTCTATTAACGCTTAGCAGGTATTAATAATTATTTAGAACGCTCTCAGGATTGAATTAGTGACCCAGGGCGCGCACCGTGCGCGATCCCCAAACGCCGACAAACTCATTACTGCGGAACGGCTCCCTCCTCACAGCGAGCGGAGCCACGGCGCAGCACCGACCCGCTGAAAAAAAGCAATTTACAGATGGTGAGTGAGCGACCCTTCGCCGCTGCACAACCGGCTGTCACACACACAAACGCGCGCGCAAGCACGCACACTCGCGCTGACACGCTGTGTGCTGAATAGACAAAGCGAAAAAACATGCTATCACAGGAAGAAAATCTGCAACGCAAGCGATTTTTTCCTACAGTTTTTCCGTGCACCCGAAAATAAACAAATAAATAAACAAACAGACAAACAAATGGCTCCTAATGTTGAACCGTGCCTGATTATGAAAACGCAGCGATGAAATGCCAGAAGATTTGAATTTTTCAGATTTTCCCACTCTGCCAATTACTGTGTGGAAAGAGCTCCTGTCAGTCATGTCTCACCTTGACAGCCTAAAGCTAAACAGTGTGCACGTGGAACTCCCTCTGGTTTTGGTGAGGTGAATATTGGGGCCCTGCAGAAGAAGAAGGGGGAAAAAAACAAGACTTTTAAAGGCAGTTTTATTATTATTATTATTATTATTTTCTCTTGTGAGGCACAAGGAATATATTGGCTCTGAATGTCTCATATTATATAGTTTAGCACATGGGCAGAATTACATTTCTTTATAAGTGCTAAATGACAATAAACTGGAAACTTGAGGGGTTGCCCGTAAGATGTGCAAGGGGGCTCTGATCCCAACGCAGGGCATATACAGCATATTGAATGAAACTGTGAAGGATAAATGTAATGTATAGATTGTACAGTCTAAATGTCATCTATTTATCATTGCATTATTACTTTGCATTTTCCTGAACTGCAAAACCAGGAAAAGGCATATTTTCAAAGATGCATCAGCTGAATGATCGACACCCCGGTACACAACAGTGCAACACAGTGAATTATAGCCTACATCTATCCCTTTACGGCCTCATTTTTGTTCACCAAAAATAACTAAATAAATAAATATGGCATCTAACCTGAAAAAAAGTGCCCTCTCTTTCTCTCTCCTCTTGATTTACCGTCCCTTCAATGGTCTCTGTAAACAAAAAGTGGCAAAAAAGCACTATCATTATGTTGGTTCATTGCTCAAAAGGCCACTTTAATATCAAGTGGGAACTGAACATATGCAGGTAATGGTGTCTTGGTAAAAATTTTAAATAAGGTTCAATTTGTTCACATTAGTTACATGTTAATAACACACAATACTTATACAACTTTTATTCATCTTAGGTAATATTAATTCCTAATACACAATTAAAATCAGGTCGTATCTGTTAACTTTAGTGAATGCACTGGGAACTAACATGAACAAACAATTTATTAGCTAACACCAACAAAAGTTAATGGATGTAACAATGAGAACACTATGTCTTTTCCAGATATAAAATGTGTCTATATCCTTTTTTTCTAGAGAAAGTGTGGTCAGTCATCAAGTCAGAATTATGAAATGGTGAAATGACTGAGATGAATGTGTCTGTCAGCCTGTCCTTCACCGCCCGCTCTTTGTTTTACAGGCGCTCATTGACCTGCAGTGACCTTTAGAAAGAGGTTGTGTTTTCGCTGATTCACTCTGATCCATCCGTTCGGTTCTCCACACAAGTGTGCTGTGTTTGCACCCTTGATCACATGTGTTTTTCAGTGCTCCCCACTCACTCTATCAGATGTAGTTCTTCAGAGCAGGTCAGTTCAAGCCTTTGCTTGTCGGTGACTCTTGCCGTCACACCTACAGGCTAAAGAGTATGATACGATTGTTCTTTAGTCTCGCTCTTTTGCCATGCTCCTTTTATATGTCATAGTGCGGTTGGTGGTTGCGGTCTCGGTTTGTGTGGCTATAATGAAAATAAAAGTAATGCAGTGGCTGAACAGGAAGAAGTGTCCTTAGTGACACTGGGGTCAATCAGCAATCAATTGCTCCATTACTCTACTGGACCTGGCCAACAGCCATCACACACATACACACTTTGGACTTCTCATCCACAAAATCTCTCCGTCTGTCTTTCTCTGTTATAGCCTGTGGCCCATTTCACACCGCATGCAAGAGAAGCAACAGCATAACCGATTTGCAAGTGATTTATTTCGGCTTAATATTAGAAAATGTTATCGTGAGTTGCTATTGTGAATTATTACAAACTTGATTGTTGAAAAGTGAAATTTAATTTATAATAGTAACCATATCCGTCAATTCGGTCAGATTTGCTGAAAAGTTTGTGCAAAATGTGTTAAAAATTGAATTGATAATGCTTTTTCAATTCCAGTTCAGTTCCTCAATTTAAACAGAATTTGAAGTGAGGTAGAAAACAGGAAGCAGAGGTGGATTTGGAATTTGATTTTAAGAAAGTATAAGAAATCCATGTAACTGCAATATGTGTCATTTATTAACTAGAAATAGAAATTTATGATTAATAATAATTAAATGATTAATAATTCAACTTTTCCAGAGTAAAAGAACAAGATATTTGTAATGTCAATTGATATATAGTATATTATATTTTTCATCAATATATCAATATTATATAAATATTTTTGTGGAATTCCACAAAAAAATTATTCTACAAAAATTTTAAGTAACAGTGATAACAATAAGAAATGTTTCTTGAGCACCAAATCAGCATATTTCTGAAGGATCATGCGACACTGGCGTAATGACTGCTGAAAATTCAGGAATACGTTTATTTTTAAAATACGTTCAAATAGAAAATTATTATTTAAAATGGTTAAAGTATTTTGTCCCACTTTATATTATGTAGCCTCAACTACCATGTACTTACTTCAAAAAATAAGTACAATGTAGGCCTACTTATTGTGTTTATATTGTATTGCAAAACACTTTAGCTGATATTGAGGTGGGATACGGATAAAGTTATGGACAGGTGTGGTGGTATGGGTAGGTTCATGGGTAGGGTTAGGTGTAAGGGAAAGGTCATCCGTGTAATTAAAAAATGTAACTACAGAAATTAATTACAGATGTATTACATGCAGGTAATTTTCAAATGTATAAGTACAATGTAAAAACATGCCTGTACAACATAAGTGCATTGTATCAAATTATTAATTTAAATGTTAATACATAAGGCCACCTAATATAAAGTGGGTCCAAATATTACTGTTTTTACTGTATTTTTGCTCAAATAAATGCAGCCTTGGTGAGCATAAATGGCTTATTTTAAAAGAAACATTAAACAATCTATCGATTCCAAATTCACTTTCATTTAATGATTTCTCAGAATGCTATCATTGTCCATACATTCCAATTCAGCTTCCTGATCAATTGATTTGAAAATCAAGTTTATGTATAGCAGAACCTGATTTCATCAATTGCAACATCTTTGTTGATCCTGGAGCAACATTCCAATTAACCAATCAGATTTGAGAGACACGTTTACAGTTTATGTCACGTTTAGGCTTACAACCAGGGTTAGGTGCTTCTACATCAGTGTTGTTCACATATAATGTTTCTCTGATTTTAGCGATACATTATGGGTAATGTTAGGTTTTGGGTTCGGGATCTTAATTTGAATGTGGTTCCAGGATCAACAAAATATGTTGTGCTTTATGTATAGTCAACCTAAATATTTTGACAATATTTTTACAAGTGTGAACATTTAAAATCTGAATTTAGTTTCACAGTGTAAAAACACTATGAACCAAAGAGGCTTGAAATGCGTTTAGCTGGTGAAGGGGGAGAAGTATTGGAAGTAGGGAGCGATAGAATGAAGCCAGCGACCAGCCGAGTCCACTGACACTATCATTACTCGTGTATGTCAGTAAGTGGGCCAAAAGCGCTTTCCCTGAATGAACACACACAGAGTCAAGGACCAGGATCACTGCTCATCTGCTGTAAGAGTCTCCCCCTCTCTCTGCCTTTAAACCACAGATGCGCAGGACAATCATACGCTCCATCTGCACCCGACTGATGCTCCTCTCCATTGGGTGGTGCACTTCAGCAGAGAGACGAAATTCAACTCTCTGCCAATGCAATTGACCTTTAATTCATTTCCAAATGCAGACAAATAAACTTGCTTCATTTTCAACAACAAAAAAAGTATTTCTTATAGTTATGAGTTGTGAATGTATGCAAGGGATCTGCAGTTCAAAGAAAGGACATGACAAGGAGCTCATTAATTCTTAACGTGCCCAGGATGCCAAGAAGTGACCAGTACATGGTAAAATATAGCTTTTATTTTACATCCATTTAAAGTAATGATGTTCTGGAATGAGTTTGAATGAACAATAATGAGAATGCTCTGTTTTGACAGACTATTTTCTCACAGATTTTGTGTGACTGGACAGAAACACACCACTAGGAGATTCAACCCGACAACATGATAAAGAGTGCAGGAGTCTTCACTTCCTTTTATCTGCTGTTTTGCTTTCCAGAGCTGTCTCAATCTCAAACTACATTCACACTGTTTTAGTCCACACTGAAGTCAAGTCTGAGCATCTCTCTATACTTTGTTATTTCTTGAACACACATCTACTTTTTCCTCTTCTTTTTATTGGCACCTGGTACAGTATGAACTTGGTACAAAGGTAAAGTAACAGTACCTATTAAGGAGATTAAAATATATACTACATTTAGGTATTTCTTTATATATTCAGTACTATATACAGTATACTAATACAGAATGTATTGAACCTTTGAATCCTTTAGAAAGAAATGTTAGTTTAATCATAGAAAAAAACAGAGAGAAGTTGATGTACAATTTTAAAATATGTTTTGAATATTTTAAATTCCTCCGTATGATTTATTTCATCCTTTGAAGCTTAGTTTATTTTTTCCATGTTCAATTTTATGAAAAACTTCATGCAGCTTGAGTACTGCTTTAGAGCAAAAGAGGGACAAGTACTAAGAAATTCTTTCACAATTAAATGAAATGAAATTATGACATTTTTTAAATAAATTAATTAATGTGCCCTCATATTCTTTAATCAAAAATGATCTTGCAGTGACATCTCTTCTCTTCTCTGATGATGTCTTTTTCAGCGTGAGGGCGGGACAACTTGTCACTCACATGACATCACAGCTACATTTTTGTCTTGTTCGTGATTCCATTTACTCGTATACGTCATATTAGGGAAGAAAAGACTCGCAATGTCCATTTCTTGCCAACTTTTAAATAACTGATGTTTTAAAAAAAATTAAAGGAATGTTAATTCCTTTGTTTAAAAAAAATGTTAAAAAAATATATTTTACCTCAATAATAATGCATTAAATAAAAAGTTCAAAGGTTTAAAAGCATTTTCACTGGTGGTCTCATTATGTGTGTGCATGTGTCTAATTTATACTGTTGGTGTATAGGTTGTGTGTGTGTGTGTGTGGTCCTGGTAAACCTATGTTATGGTGACAAAATGTCCACACAAACATGGCAATATCCAAAACCCTTGTCCTTGTGGGGAAATTTTTTTGGTAAAAACGGCTTATAAATCATTCAAGTAATGTTTTTTTGAAAATGTAAACATGCAGTACATTTTCTGTGATGGGCAGGTTTAGTGTTAGGGGATAGAATATACAGTTTGTACAGTATAAAACATAGAAACCCAAAGTGACATGTTTTTCTATCCCGGTGGGGACTTCAACCTGAATGCACACAGATTCATGGGGACTCATGTCTCGTGGAAAGACGTTTATAAATCATACAGAATTAGTTTGTTTGAAAATGTAAAAATATAGAACGTTTTGTGTAATGGGTATAGGTTTAGGGGTAGGGTTAGTGTAAGGGGAATATATATATATATAACACCTGTTCAATTTCTCATTAATGCAATTATCTAATCAACCAATCACATGGCAGTTGCTTCAATGCATTTAGGGGTGTGGTCCTGGTCAAGACAATCTCCTGAACTCCAAACTGAATGTCAGAATGGGAAAGAAAGGTGATTTAAGCAATTTTGAGTGTGGCATGGTTGTTGGTGCCAGACGGGCCGGTATTTCACAATCTGCTCAGTTACTGTGATTTTCACGCACAACCATTTCTAGGGTTTACAAAGAATGGTGTGAAAAGGGAAAAACATCCAGTATGTGGCAGTCCTGTGGGCGAAAATGCCTTGTTGATGCTAGAGGTCAGAGGAGAATGGGCCGACTGATTCAAGCTGATAGAAAAGCAACTTTGACTGAAATAACCACTCGTTACAACCGAGGTATGCAGCAAAGCATTTGTGAAGCCACAACACGCACAACCTTGAGGCGGATGGGCTACAACAGCAGAAGACCCCATCGGGTACCACTCATCTCCACTACAAATAGGAAAAAGAGGCTATAATTTGCACAAGCTCACCAAAATTGGACAGTTGAAGACTGGAAAAATGTTGCCTGGTCTGATGAGTCTCGATTTCTGTTGAGACATTCAGATGGTAGAGTCAGAATTTGGCGTAAACAGAATGAGAACATGGATCCATCATGCCTTGTTACCACTGTGCAGGCTGGTGGTGGTGGTGTAATGGTGTGGGGGATGTTTTCTTGGCACACTTTAGGGCCCTTAGTGCCAACTGGGCATCGTTTAAATGCCACGGCCTACCTGAGCATTGTTTCTGACCATGTCCATCCCTTTATGACCACCATGTACCCATCCTCTGATGGTTACTTCCAGCAGGATAATGCACCATGTCACAAAGCTCGAATCATTTCAAATTGGTTTCTTGAACATGACAATGAGTTCACTGTACTAAAATGGCCCCCACAGTCACCAGATCTTAACCCAATAGAGCATCTTTTGGACGTGGTGGAACGGGAGCTTCGTGCCCTGGATGTGCATCCCACAAATCTCCATCAACTGCAAGATGCTATCCTATCAATATGGGCCAATATTTCTCAAAGAATGCTTTCAGCACCTTGTTGAATCAATGCCACGTAGAATTAAGGCAGTTCTGAAGGCGAAAGGGGGTCAAATACATTATTAGTATGGTGTTCCTAATAATCCTTTAGGTGAGTGTGTATGTATATATATATGGTGTTCCTAATAATCCTTTAGGTGAGTGTGTATGTATATATATATATATATATATATATATATATATATATATATATATATATATATATATATATATATATATATATATATATATATATATATATATATATATATATATATATATATATACAGTTTGTACAGTATAAAAATCATTATGGCTATGGAATGTCCCCATAAAACATGAAAGCCCAACGTGTGTGTGTGTGTGTGTGTGTGTGTCTAATAGATACCCCACTTAAGTGCCTCCTCTTAATTTGGTAATCTTAGATTTAGTGCACTTGATATCTGCTGACAGACAATGCTCCAATATCCAGGCTCTTGGATTGATACCCTGTCTTAACATTGGCAGCCTCTGTTGTATACTGCAGCCCTGAGGGTCCTTTCTAACCCTGACAAAGTGCCACACGTTATGCACTGCATTATCCGCTTGTGTTTATGTCTCTTTAAGACCCTCAATTGTTTTAGTTTCAGTAATGTTGTTAATGAACCATGGAAAGTTGTTGGCATTCTCTCCTTCAATCTATTTTTCAGAACGCACTGACAGATTTATAGGATGCCGTGGCCAAACTTTCCACAATACGACAAAGTAAGTGCCTCTAACAAGCTTAAAAGATGCGTATAATGGAAGAAACTCCAAATCATTCACAATGTTTAGAATAAAAAATTTATAATTTCTCCTCTCATTTGAAAGGCCTCCAGTTCATGTCCTAGTTTACCCTTGTTCCACTTTATAGGTCCCGATAATACAGAAGAGAGCAAAAACAGAGCAGAAAGTTTTCTGCGAAAGACTGCACACTCAGCTTGACTCACACAGAACGGTTGTAGATGGAGGGAGAAAGAAAACAGAAATTGTGGTAAGAATAGTCGCACAAATGACAAGAAACTGGCACATAGTGACAGACAGAGGTGTATTAGCACCAGCTGCTGGTTAGCGTGCGGGAGCATGTGTGCGAGAGAGACTGACAAATCATCTCTCTGGTCTAAATGGCGGAGAGTATGTCTTGTGGTGAGACGCATTGGCAGTATGAGGTCATGGTGGAAGAAAGGCTGACTTTCCTGCATTTCCTATTCCTACATTGCATTACTGAGCACGGCTATGATGAATTATGACACCCCAGTCATCTGCTATTTCCTGTTGTGGTGACCCTAATTTAAGCCATTGACATTTGGATCTCCCACCCAAGAACTCATCCATCCTTTTTTCTTTCACAAATCCTACATTTTCCTCTTGTTTTCTGTCTTTTCGTTCGCTCTATGCCCCTTTTGTTCTCTCCTGAAAGTCAAGCATTTCAGAGGCTGTCAGGTGCATGAACTTGTCTTTTCGTTTTGCAATTGATTTCTTATCCATTGAGGCAGACAATTTACCTACCTGTCTTGTCTGAGGCCATTTTAAATGGGCGAATATATTCATGGCAACATGACCGAGCATGTAAAGCATGCAAACTATCATTGCACAGTTCCCTTGTGTATGATGCAGGATGGCTTGCTGCTCCTGTGGGAATGTTTTCAATGAAAAAAGTCTGTTCTTGCCTCTTCTCAAAGAGAAAATTACCTGTTTTCTTATCAAATTGCATGTTCCCAGAGGAATCGCACAAGCTCGGTAGTGGCGCTGTTTATGTTGCGTGATTGTGTTTGAGTAAACTGTGGAGCTGTGAGTGTTGTGCGCCCTTAGCATGCCTCCGGGAGCCAACTGAAGTCAGACATAGACTCCGCTCAGACACCAACACAGTGACACTTGCACCCAAGCTGACATAAACACACACATGTGCAAATACAAACAGGACGGCCCCCTGTAAACCCCACCCTTACAAGATAGGTCCTTATAAATAAATCACTCTTCAGCCCAGCCTCACCTGCTTCTGTTTACATCACTGAAATATGCATGACACCTTTATTAACATTTAAGGGCGGATGTCAAGCAATTGCAGGTGCTCTCACACATCATGTCACATACTGTATTAGCTAATCCTTGCACCATCATTTGTGTAAGCAAATTTTTGATGTTATGTTATCTGTAAGATTTTGTCACCTGTTATACTTGATAAAGATTGAACTTTATGACACTTGGCAAATTCAATCTCTTGAAACAGTGCTTTATCAAGTTTGTTACAAACATTTTGGAAACAGTAATTATAGCAGAGAGAAATATATGGGATTTTGTATGATATTGAGGTTTCGATCTACAACAGGACCAAGTGACTTAAAGGTACAGTATGTAAGTTTCGCCGCTAGAGGTCACATATTCAAAACAAAGGCGTAGCTTGTGCTGCCTTCACGTGCTACCGGAAAAAATTGGACATGAACGCCCTCACATGTCAAAATATGAATGCGATGAGCTCGTAATCACGACTTCAGAAGTGGGAAGTATGACATTTCCGATAGCACGTGAAGGCAGAATTAATGACGCCTTGAATGAGCGTGGACTCATGGAAGTTGTAGTCTTGACTCTTCACCTCCACAGCCGATGGAAAGAAATCCGACAGACTCAGGCGGAAATCCTGTTCATGTATGAGCGAATGTATTTAAGTTTTATTAACGGTATGAAGCAGGATGCACCGAGAGCCCTTGGGTGCGTATGCTAATGAGAGAGACCTGCGCGAAACACCGGTCTCTGAGCTTTTATTATGCTTATGCTGCAGTCGGCCGTTTCCTCTCTTTTTGTTGCGTATGTGGGGTAACATAGTGCTGTTTTACATGGTTCAACAATCATACTAAATACATTTGTGTGTTAAAAGTTAAGTTATAACGTTGTGTTCGCTCTTTGGCTGGTTTGAGAGACTTGTTGTACTTTGCAGTAATCTAGATTGATATTAGAATATCATATTAATATAAACAGGATGACTAAATGGCTGTTTCTAAATGACATGCAATTCATTTTAAAATATATATGATGGAGAAAGCTCTCTCTGATTATGCTATGTTAGCCACTTGACAAAATAGTGTTGTGTCTGAGGCATGGTAAAAACCTTACTTGCGGTGAATCAAGAAAACAAACGATCAATCAATAAGACTAACCATGTTGAGCTGTAGAACAATGATCCTTTTTCTGTTGATAAATGTATATCCAAACAGTTGCTCGCCTGTCTAATAAAATACATACTATATTAAAGGATTAGTTCCCTTTCAAATAAACTTTTGCTTATAATTTACTCACCCCCTTGTCATCCAAGATATCCATGTCTTTCTGTCTTCAGTCGAAAAGAAATTAAGATTTTTGATGAAAAGATTTCAGGATATTTCTCCATATAATGGAATAGACCCCATACGGTTCAGAGGTTCAGAGGCTTTAAACCACATCAAACGGTACCAGACGATCAATAAGGGTCTTATCTAGCGAAACGATCGGTCATTTTTTTAAAAATAAATAAAGTTGAAAAGGTCACGATAGATGCAGGCGCAAAGACGTTTGAATATGTGGATACGGTCCTCCTTCCGCTCATTTGTAAACACTGACTCGGTACTTCCGCCTGCGTCTAGCGTGACCTTTTCAACGTAATTGTGTATTACGTGACGTCACGAGCGCGCATCACTGAACAGAGCACGGCGAGCATTTGTGCTTATAAAACTTAAACTTTATTTTTTTTTTTTTAAATGACAGATTGTTTCGCTAGATAAGACCCTTATTGTGCCTTTAACAGATGTTTTAACATATTCGACTTTAACATATTCGACTTCATATGTAGGTCAAGCAAAAACAACAAAAAATTTAATTAAATAAGATTTCTAAGATTGTAAAATTTTTGTATAGTAGGTTCCAGGCATGTTCAAGTCTTTGGTGCAGAGTCCAACGCAACTCAACTCAACTCAACTCAACTTTAAAGGTCTTCATCTGTTGTCACAGGTACATGTCAAATCACTTTTCTTAATAGTCAATATCATTGCATATTATTTAATATATTATTTATTTTTTTATTCTATTATTTAGGGAAATTTCCACAATCAGTCTTGTCTTGCTTACTTGCTTAGTGTCCTTTAAATTATGTTTCATTAACAAAGTTTGGGAAGAGCACGTTCAAATGATCTATCCAATCATAATGTCATTCCAACCAACTGTCTGCAATCATAAATCAACATGTCTACCCAATCAGCACAAGTGTAGGATCATATAAATACCCAGTCAACTCAACAAAGTTCCTTGACAGATTTTCAGCATCCCTCTACCACCCCGTCTTCCTCACACTCACCTGGTTACTTTCCTAACCAGAGATACGGGGGAGTACTCTGGGTTCGGGCCAAATACTGAGCTCGGAGCCCTCTCCTCGGACAGCACGCTAAATACGCCTACCATTTATTTTATCTGACTTATTTGTAAGTGTGAACTTGTGAAACCCCTGCAGGGTTTGGACGGCATCCTGTGTAATGCACCTCCATTGTACTCAGTCCCTTGCCAAGGTTTGAATATGTCCTTGCCATTCTCTGTCATATTTATTTCTACTCAATCCAAAGGGTACCATGATAAAGGATTCGGCAGCCTTATGAAAGTATCTTTTCGTTGTCATAAGAACGCATCCTTTAGGGCATTTCCAGAGAGGGCCAGGAATGGCCATAAAAAATGGTAATGGTAGGAGATTATTTGGCATACGTAAGACATGTCCAATCCATTTCCAGCGACGTTGCATAAGCACTGAGGACAGGGGTCCCTTTAGGCCGCAGCGCTCACGGACCTGTTCATTTGAGATGAAGTCAGACCAACGGATTTTGGCTATGCGTCTTAGGCAGCGGTGGTTGAATATTTCCATCCTTTTCTGTTGATCAGCTTTCAGAGGCCAACAATATTGTCGCTCGAACTATAGCACAACATTTTCTTGTTTTTGTTTTGATTCGGATGTCACGTCTATTCAGTCTTGTCTAATAAAACTTATCTAGAATAAAAAATATTTCGGTCCAACGTTATCTCACGACCAATTCGTACAAATTCATACGACCTCACTCATATGAATTCGTACGATTGTCTATTCTGCAGTGATGGGTAGGTTTAGGGGCAGGGTTAGGGGTAGGTCATTCGTACAAAATCATACAAATTGACCAACTCGTCAAATACGTACAATTTAGCAAAATCATATGAGTGAGGTCGTACAAATGCGTACGAATTAGCCACCTCGTAAAATACGTACAATTTGCCGTGAGATCGGGTTGATGGGACTTTACAAGTCAAGGTTGGTGCAGAACCGATTTCATCAAGTGCAACATGTTCCTGGATGGACCTCACTGCAGAACACATGATCCCGGGGGTGAGTTTGTATCCAGATCCAACTCCTTCCACTTTACATATGAGAAGCGTCTCGCTGCAGCCTGTGGTGAACATCCAACCTGGCACACATCCAAGTGTGACAGAAGCCAGATTTTATAGGTCATGTCAATCACAGTACTGACTGCCTGATTACCCGTATCCACCCCCTGGATCTGGATCCAACCTCGCCCCCTGGTCTGGATCTCGTGTACTGCAGTGAGGAGCTACTGGACCCCTATGGATTAACATCTCTGTTGATTCTGGAACAACATCCTGGAACAATCAACCAATCAGATTTGAGGGACAAGTTTACAGTTTACATCAAGTTTAGGCTTTCAACCAGGGTTAGGTTCATTCTTTCAGTAAATTACACTTACATTTTGTCATCATTTTCACAACAGGCCATGTACAGACAATGTGGTGAAAATATTTTTTCCTTTTAGAAAGTGAAAGAAAGAAAAAATATTATACATTTCTTAGAATCTTTACATCTCATTCGATGTACAGAAGAATGGCTCTGGAACTCTAGCATGCGGCAGCAAGGAAAGAAAAAATTGCCAAGCCAAATAAGAGGGGCAAACAAAGTCATAGATGTGTCACAGTGTTCTTGAGTACACCTCTTGTATTTCTGCCCAAAGAGACACACTTTGGAGAAACTCCCAGTCTACAATTTGAGGGGGAATACAGATATTCATCAAACCTGTCTGGGGAAATTCCCTTGGACCCGATGCATCCCCGCCTGAAGATGGGGAACCGAGCGACTCTGATGAGTCAGATAAATCTTCAGGGTCCCTGTGGAACACTGGGACTTTGGCATGTCAGAACAATAGATACCAATAGAAAATGTGAATTTCAGTGTAGTTTTAACAAATTATTCCTCAAAAATCAGACCGCACATGTTTTCATGCATGTGATCTAAATTATGCATATTCAAAGCAGTGAAAGCAGAGAAAGCTAAGGAAGTAATCAGATGATTAGTCATTGATAGTTCAACGGAAAACAACAACATATTTAAATGCTTCATGCTAAGGATGATTGATGGCTGGAAGGGAGGAAATAATGGATAGATAAATACACAGTAGAATGGTGGTCTGGATAACAGATGCCCACCACACAGTGGACCAATATTTTCCATGTTCTACTCTGACACCTGTGCCGTACAATGAATGAGCTGGGATTCAGAGGCTATACAGAGGTGATTCCCACTTTGAGGACATTGGGTAAATCACAACCTCAACACAATGAGATGCACTGTGCAGTGGTTATGCACTGTTTAGTATTCATTGATGAGAAAGCGTAATTTGAAATGATTTGTATGCATGTACAAGTACATGATTGTGTGAGTTTACAGGTACAGAGGTGGCAAGTTAGACCTGTTGTGTTTCACTAAGACGTGCGTGCCAACCGTCGCCTGGGAGTGAGTGAGTACTCGGTTGTCACTGTGAGAAAGTGAGAGAGGTGGAAGACCAGCTGTGCCACTGAAGTAGGAACAGATGGACACACTGTTTCATACACATCATGCTGCCTAGAAACAACATCAACAAGTTACACAGGTGTCGTACACTTGTTCAGTTTGCATTTAATTAGCTATTGCTACCATTAGTTGTATTGGCAAGATGTTTTAACACTGATTAGGCATACTAAAAAATCTTTCTATCTGTTACAGGCAAAAATAATAACTTTATGCAATATTTACATCCATCAGGCATAACATTATAACAGGTGAAGTGAATAACACTGATTATCTCTTCATCACCTGTACCTGTTGGTGGGTGGGATATATTAGGCAGCAAGTGAAGAAGCAGGAAAACTGGGCAAGCATAAGGATTTGAGCGAGTTTGACAAGGGCCAAATTATGATGGCTAGACGACTGAGTCAGAGCATCACCAAAATTGCAGCTCTTGTGGGGTGTTCCCGGTCTGCCGTGGTCAGTATAAATCAAAAGTTGTCCAAGGAAGGAACAGTGGTGAACCGGTGACAGGGTCATTGGCGGCCAAGGCTCATTGATGCACATGGGGAACGAAGGCTGGCTTGTGTGGTCCGATCAAACAGACAAGCTACTGTAACTCAAATTGCTCAAGAAGTTTATGCTGGTTCTGATCGAAAGGTGTCAGAATACACAGTGCATCGCAGTTTGTTATGTATGGGGCTGCATAGCCGCAAACCAGTCAGGGTGCCCATGCATGCTGACCCCTGTCCACTGCCGAAAGCGCCAACAGTGGGCACGTGAGCATCAGAACTGGACCACGGCACAATGGAAGAAGGTGGCCTGGTCTGATGAATCATGTTTTCTTTTACATGACGTGGATGGCCGGGTGCGTGTGCGTCGCTAACCTGGGGAAACACATGGCACCAGGATGCACTGGGAAGAAGGCAAGCCGGCGGAGGCAGTGTGATGCTTTGGGCAATGTTCTGCTGGGAAACCTTGAGTCCTGCCATCCATGTGGATGTTACGTTGACACGTACCACCTACTTAAGCATTGTTGCAGACCATGTACACCCTCGGTATTCCCTGGTGGCTGTGGCCTCTTTCAGCAGGATAATGCGCCCTGCCACAAAGCAAAAATGAGTTTGAGGTGTTGACTTGGCCTCCAAATTCCCCAGATCTCAATCCAATCGAGCATCTGTGGGATGTGCTGAACAAACAAGTCCGATCCATGGAGGCCCTTCCTCGCAACTTACAGGACTTAAAGGATCTGCAGCTAACATCTTGGTGCCAGATACCAAAGCACACCTTCAGAGCCATGCCTCGATGGGTCAGGGCTGTTTTGGCAGCAAAAGGGGACCAACACAATATTAGGTCATAATGTTATGCCTAATCAGTATATATATATATATATATATATATATATATATATATATATATATATATATATATATATATATATATATATATATATATATATATATATATATATATATATATATATATATATATATATATATATATACTGTATATATTTATATATATATATATATATATATATATATATATATATATATATATATATATATATATATATATATATATATATATATATATATATATATATATATATATATATGTGTGTGTGTGTGTGTGTGTAAAAGAAGGACCGTCTACAACCTCTTGTTTCCTCTGACAGGTCTTTAAGTGTGTGTCCATGTATACTATATACGTATGTGGGAGGGACTATTCTTCCACTGTGGACTTTTAAATATTTATTCAATGTCCACACGTTCAGTAAGCAAGTCTAGCTGTGTGAGGGAGTATGCTGTGAGGACAAAAAGAAAGAAAAAAAAGGAAGGGAAGTGAGACACACAGGCCTTGTCAGAGGAAAGTCGGTGTG
The DNA here is from genome assembly GCF_949357685.1 of Gobio gobio. Lineage (NCBI taxonomy): Eukaryota > Metazoa > Chordata > Actinopteri > Cypriniformes > Gobionidae > Gobio > Gobio gobio. Next base: position 20,440,572 of record NC_137110.1, read on the forward strand.
ATCTTTAAGAAGAATGCTTGTTTGGGAACCGCAGGAACATGTAGCATGACACTGATTTGCTCCGTGAGGCTGTTTCCCAAAAGCATCAGGTCTATTAAAATTTGATGATTATGTTTCCGCTACAGGGAAAAAGACAGCCGGACTCCACGTCAATATAGGCATGGTGGACTTGTGAAAGAAGCATGAGAGTTAAGCTTAATGGAGAATGGGCACTTATATATTCATCATTTTTTCAAGTGTGCAAAACAAACAATCATAACTGTGTTAATACACTTAATTATATTATTATTATTGTTGTTGTTGTTAAAAAGAAATGATGATTTAATATAATAATAATAATAATAATAACATAAGCTATTATAATGTAATTTAACTTATTTTGCAGAATTTTGCATTCACACGCACGATTAAACAGTAATAAGCCTACATGTGTGTTTGGATTACAATAGGTTTATTTTACATGTAAAAACCAAAAATGGTGAATATATCGCTCTGCAGTTATCAGGCAGGTCACACAACTAAACAGCATGAAATATTCATTGAGTGTATGCTTAAGAATCTATTAGCTACATGTGCATGCACATATGTTTGCTCAAGTGTGACGGCAGGTGTAACCTTGTTGTGGGACTCCGTTAAAACACCCACTCAGGGGTCGAGAGACTCGGGGATGGTGTGCGGTTACCGCGGCAATGTTTCACACCCCTCTGGAGTTGAATTTAACCCCTGTGGCACGGATTCACACACATGTTTAGGACACTTGCAAAAGGTGTGAACTAGATGTGAGAAGAAATGAGGAAATCATGTGAAGGCCCTTAGCTTGATAAATAATTAGTAAAAGAATGATTAAAGTCACCATGAAATCCAAAGTGACAACTGTTGTTTTTTATGGAATATCGCAGTATTTACATTTAATAAATGATTTATCCGTGCACATCATTCTTTTTTTTTAATTATATTCCCTTTTTAATCAAATTAACTTCCCCTCCCTCTTGCATCTCTTCTCTGATGTCATGTTTACTGACACGAGGGTGGGACAACCTGTCACTCAGATGACATCACAGCAAACAACAACGATCCAATCAAGGACAAAATCAAGTCCCTACATTTTTCTTGTTCGAGAAGCTGTTTTTTAAAAATCAGAATTGTGTGTTATAAAGTCAGAATTGCGAGTTTATTTCTCAAAATTATAACTAGCAATTCTGACTTTATATCACGCAATTCTGACTTTATATATGTAACTTTACTGCTCTGAGAAACAAAGGCTGAGAATCCAAACGCAGCTTTATTAAAGGATAATCCACAATCGTAGTCAAGAAACTGGCAAAAGGTCATACATATGCAAGCAGTCCTAAACAGGCAATCAAGACAGGAGAGACAGGCAAATGGGTAATCAACGGAACAGGCAAGTAATCCAAAACCAAGAGACAAGAAACCAGCGAAAATGCTCAGAAATGCAGTATTACAACAAACAAGACTTTGCAGTGAATGACAGAGTGAACCTGGGGTGCTTCTCAATTCTTATTTGTGCATCCTCGTTTCTTTTCCTAGTTTCCTTTCCTCTCGTCTTATCTCCACCCCTTCTGGATGCGAGGGAAGGACGCAAGGAAAAGACGCGAGGACGGAGGTATAATATACGGTTGATATAATTCTGCAACTGTCAGTTGTTGTTATTTGACATACATTTGTGTCTTGTACATGTAAACATAATTATAATAATGAATAAACTGTGGCAAGATATGAAGGGGGAGGAGAATTTATACGTGTGTCACGTTTAGTCGATAAAACACTTCCGCAAAGGATACATCCGTGTATCCTCGCTCATGACTCCTCAGGAAGCCTCCTCACTCCTCGATCCTTGCCTCCTCGCGATGCAATTTGAGAATTGATATGTCCTACAAGATGGCTCAGCTCGGTCGGTTTCCGGGTCCATGGCGGAGCAGGCGACCACCACAGCAACGCAGACAGTCTTGAAGCCCATGGCGGAGCAGACGACCACCACAGCAACGCAGACAGTCTTGAAGCCCATGGCGGAGCAGGCGACCACCACAGCAGCGCAGACAGTCTTGAAGCCCATGGCGGCGCAGGCGACCACCACAGCAACGCAGACAGTCTTGAAGCCCATGGCGGAGCAGGCGACCACCACAGCAACGCAGACAGTCTTGAAGCCCATGGCGGAGCAGGCGACCACCACAGCAATGCAAACAGGCTTGAAGACACCCACAGCGGAGCAAGCTGAGCAGGTGGCCCGGCTAGACTGTTCTCTGGACTCGGGACAGGAGCCAGAGTCTTCTCTGGACTTGGGACAGGGGACGGAGTCCTCTCTGGACTTGGGACAGGGGATGGAGTCCTCTCTGGACTCGTAACAGGAAGCAAAGTCCTCTCTGGAGTTGTAACAGGAAGTGAAGTCCTCTCTGGACCTTTACAGGAAGCGGAGTCCTCTCTGGACCTTTACAGGAAGCGGAGTCCTGGTGCATGGGACGGAGCTCTCCTTGGACTCGGTGCACGGGATGGAGCCCTCTCTGGACTCTGTGCACGGGCTAGCAACGCAAGGCAATACACTTGGGCGGCTCTGGACACTCCTCCGAGACGACCGCGGGCTGCTCAGTAACAGTCCCCGAATATCTGGAGGAAGCCCTGTGCTCCTCCCAAGCATGTAAGACCACCACCACATAAAACCCCAGCACAGCCCTCCTGGCCATGTCAGGACTCGGTACCTCCGGACTCGGGACCTCCAGACTCGGGACCACCGGAACTGGGACCACCGGACTCGGGATCACCAGACTCGGGATCACCGGACTCGGGATCACCAGACTCGGGATCACCGGACTCGGGATCACCAGACTCGGGATCACCGGACACGGGATCACCAGACTCGGGATCACCGGACTCGGGATCACCGGACTCGGGATCACCGGACTCGGGATCACTGGACTCGGGATCACTGGACTCGGGATCATCGGACTCGAAACAGGAAATGTCACTGGGGTCTGGACAGAGACCTGGACTAGACTCTGGAATGGCGGCCATTACGGGACTGCTACATTCGTCCTCTGCGACTCCCACAGTGAATGCAGAGCCGCTTACCCTTACCTGAAGGGCATAATCAAGGAACTCACTCAGGGACCCTCGAGGACCGTCACGGACGAGTTTGGTTTGTAACTGTTTGTTGAGTCCATGGCAAAAAAAAATCAATCAACATAAAGTCCGGGAGGTTGGTGATGTTTGCGATGTTCAGAAAGTCTCTGATGTGGTCCTCAAGTGAGTAAGTTCCTTGGCGTAGACGGACGAGACATACTGCTGGATCCATGCATGGCGAAGTCTTCTGTAACTTTACTGCTCTGAGACACAAAAGAGAAGATTCTTCTCTGAGATTCCAAACACAGCTTTTTTAAAGGATAATTCACGAAAAAAAAGTTGAGAAACTGCCAAAAGGTCATACACATGCAAGCAGTCCTAAACAGGCAATCAAGACAGGAGAGACAGGCAAAAGGGTAATCCACGGAACAGGCAAGTAATCCAAAACCAAGAGACAAGAAACCAGGGAAAACGCTCAGAAATGCAGTATTACAACAAACAAGACTTTGCAGTGAATGACAGAGTGAACATGGTATATATAGGCAGAGGTAATGAGGTAAAGAGACACAGGTGTAAACAGTGAGTGCTAATGATTCCAGGCAAAGGGTTATGGGTAATGTAGTCTATGATAGAATGACAGTCCGGGTTGGAGTGCCCTCTGGTGGTGATCACGAGCACTCACACTGGTGAATTGTGACAATATCACGCAATTCTGACTTGATTACACGCAATTCTGACTTTATATCATACAATTCGGACTTTATTACACGCCATTCTGACTTTATAACTCGCAATTCTGACTTTATATCTCGCAATTCTGACTTTATTACACGCAATTCTGACTTTATATCTCACAATTCTGACTTTATTACACGCAATTCTGACTTTATATCTCACAATTCTGACTTTATTACACGAAATTCTGACTTTATATCTCACAATTTGACTTTATATCACGCAATTCTAACTTTATTACACGCAATTCGGACTTTATATCTCACAATTCTGACTTTATTACACGTAATTCTGACTTTATATCTCACTATTCTTACTTTATTACACGCAATTCTGACTTTATATCACGCAATTCCGACTTTATTACACACAATTCTGACTTTCTAACTCGCAATTCTGACTTTATATCACGCAATTCTGACTTTATATCTCACAATTCTGACTTTATTACACGCAATTCTGACTTTATATCTCGCAATTCTGACTTTATTACACGCAATTCTGACTTTATATCTCGCAATTCTGACTTTATTACACGCAATTCTGACTTCATTTCTCGCAATTCTGACTATTACACGCAATTCTGACTTTATATCTCACAATTCTGACTTTATTACACGCAATTCTGACTTTATTACACGCAATTCTGACTTTATATCTCACAATTCTGGCTTTATTACACACAATTCTGACTTTCTAACTCGCAATTCTGACTTCATATCTCACAATTCTGACTTTATTACACGCAATTCTGACTTCATATCATGCAATTCTGACTTTATATCACGCAATTCTGACTTTATTACATGCAACTCTGACTTTATATAACACAATTCTGACTTTATATCTCGAAATTCTGATTTTAAATCACGCAATTCTGACTTTATATCTCGCAATTCTGACTTTATTTCACACAATTCTGACTATATCACGCAATTCTGACTTTATTACATGCAATTCCGACTTTATTACATGCAATTCTGACTTTATATCACACAATTCTGACTTTATATCTCGCAATTCTGACTTTATTACACACAATTTTTACTTTATATCACGCAATTCTGACTTTATTACATGCAATTCTGACTTTATATCACGCAATTCTGACTTTATTACACGCAATTCTGACTTTATATAATGCAATTCTGACTTTATAATTCGCAATTAAGAGTTTATATCTCGAAATTCTGAGATGAAAAAAGAGTCAGAATTGCGAGATGTAAATTCATGTAAACTCACAATTGTGAGATAAAAAGTCGCAATTATCTTTTAAACAATTTTATTCTGTGGGGGAAGCAAGCTTCCATAACTCCTATATATATTTCACAATAGAGAAGAAAATACTAGTGCTTCATGCCAACTTTAACTGTAAATTTGCAGAAAACAGGATATCATAATGAATATTTATTTATTTTGTATTACTTTGTATTTCTACAGTATAAAATGCATGCATAATCATTTACCATGATACAAAGACATAATAATTATTTTAAGAAGAGATGAGAACAAATTTTTGGTTTTGCCGGTATGATAGAGCAGTTGATAACGCATTGTTCATTTTCAATTATCAGGCACTGGAGTATTAACTCACCAAAAGCCACTGAACAATTAACTTCCTTCCTGCCTCCAATAATGAGCACAACAACATGTCCCTAGTGCACTTCTGAGTACAATTCATTAACAACCCTCCCTCTCTCTCTCTCTCTCTCTCTCTCTCTCTCTCTCTCTCTCTCTCTCTCTCTCTCTCTCTCTCTCTCTCTCTCTCTCTCTCTCTCTCTGCCAAGAGAAAGAAATGGAAAGAGACTGAATCACAGTGGTCGTTTTGTGAATTATTTATTCCTTCCTTTTCTGTACCTGTCCTTCATTTCTACCCTCGTTTTTTCTGCCTGGCTCTCTCTCTCTCTCTCTTGTTATAATAAACTTGAATTGACATGTGTAAAGGGGGTTTTGTGTGTATTGAAATCTTGGCCATGTTCTCCTGTTCTGTGACATAACTGTCTCAGTGTTATATCTGTTCACTGAGGTGAATGGAAGGTCAGAGGGAATTGTGTCACAAGGTCAAAGGTGGTGCTAGTGGACAGATGATGTATAATGATCATGATATTTTCATTTTCAAGAGTATTTAAATAATGTGTAAATAAATATTTACATTACATGGTGTTATACACTGTAAAAAAGTGATCAGTTGACTTAACTTAAAAAAGTGAGGAAACTCATTGCCTTAAAATAATTAAGTAAATAAACTTCATGCACATTGAAAATGTAATTATGTTAATTTGACAATTCCACATAACGTAATTTTTTTAATTATGCATGAAGTTTATTTCCTTGATCATTTTCAGGGCAACGGGTTTCCTTACTTTAAAAAAAAAAAAAAGTTAAGTCAACTGATCACTTTTTACTTTTTACAGTTTTATGAACAAATTAATTTACTTGAAAAAAAAAATGAAATCATAAAAATCAATCAATGCGTTGTTCCACCCTATACAAGCCACCCGGGATAAGCTGACACAGCAATTCAACCTTTGTCCTCAAAAATCCATTTGCTCAGTCAGATAATGCCCCTGAGGCGAGCATATGTAAACATATTTAACTCATCATAAAACATTTGATAGAAAAGTGCCTGTCAGCAAGAATAGCCGTCCATTAATATTAATAGTAACACATGGAACAATCCACAAGCTTTCATTATGCTTTATAAGCTATAATTAGCCCTGACAGGAAGGTCACAATCCTGGTAATTCTGGATAACAGAGAAAATAATCACTATCAACTAATTATGGTTTTTGTGATCCATTATTAAAGGGTTACTTCAGCAATTTAGCATTAATCTTTGTATCAGTAGAAACCCGGTAGTATATTCAAATGATCGTCCTTCCCCCACTCATATCCCCCTGAGACAAGAGATTTATATTATGCATAGACTGTAAAAAAATATGGAAATAGTGTCCGTGACGTCACCCATAGGATTCTGATTCTGGCAGCGCGTCATCGCGCGTCACTCCCGGATAACAGAAAATGGGCAAAGAGGCGGGACATGGGTGGAGCTGAGGTGATGTGATGACTAACAGACAGCAGATAAATGGCTATCCACCTGTCACTCAAAGTGGCCACGCCCTTAATTATGCAGAACTTTAAGGCTTTATATAATGTAAAAGAATGAGTTAAAAAAAAAATTCACCCCGCTCACATGGAGCTCAATGAGATTCTGCTCCTTAGTCTCTAGTGGCCAGTCGATGAATTGCAGTTTAAGGCACTTCCGTATTGGCTTCTAGAGAAACTGTGGGAGGTTGCCGTTTGATTTTATGTCTGGAAAAAAGCCTCAGATGCAAATATCGTCATTTTGCGTCATCGGAGGCTTTTTAAGCCAGAGCCTAAAGACTTCAGCGAGTAGTAGGAGCTAGTTCCACATGTTTTCAATCCGCCCATAGGGGTGGGATCTCACTCACAGAATGTAAGACACAAACGGCTGCACGGGCATTGATAATGGAACGGTGCAGAGCAAAATGAGCGTTCTCAATTAATTCCTATGAAAGTTAAGCTTCCATATGCATGATTTGAAATCGTGCCAGACTGGACACGTACTGTGCGGCCGTGAATGACTGACAATGTGGCCGTGAATGAATGCCGGTCGTCCGTGCTCATTTTAGTTTTGGTTTAAAATTAACGGCAATTCGGTGCGGGTTGCTTGAAATGTGGGTGCATGAAAACACAACAACAAAACGGTACAATGACAAAATCACTTAAATAGGCACTTTTACATTTCACTTTGAAACCAAATCTTCCGCGATCATCTGGTCTGTCAGCTCCTCACTCTGCACTCTGATGAATGAAATCTGACTACTGCTGCGTTTGTGCTGCAACACTCATTTGGCTCGTGCTGTATTAGTCAGACACTTTCAGTTTTTAATTGCAGTGTCTGTTCTCTAACTGAACTAAATGATTTTATTACTATAAAAATGAAAAAGACGGTGGGGTGGTGAGGCACGCGGTGGGCAAGATATGTAACCAGTAGGCATGGCTTGGGCAACACAATCTCATGACAATGCGTATCAATAGTACGAGTGTGCAATCTCATGGAATATATACGCCAATATATACGGAATATATACGGAATGCATATGCTACGCAGTTTTTCGGGTGCATATGATACGCACTTTATGGCGTGTATATGACACGCTTTTGGGTAGGATGGGGGTTCGTACGTATAATACTCCATAAAGTGTGTATCATATGCACGCGAAAAACGGCATACCATATGCACGCCAAAACTTCTTTTGGCGTATACATTCCACGAGATTGCACACTCGTATTATTTATACGCATTTTCGTGAGATCGGGCTCGCTTGGGAGTGGCCTTGTAGGGCAGCGAAGCAAGCATTCTGGGAGTTGTTGTCTTTCATCCATATGAGCCAAAAATACATATTCTGGCTTTTCTCAGTCTAGAAGGCACCAACTTCTAAAATAATTTCACATTTCTAATACATAAATGAGCCAAATTTAAAGGGTTAGTTCACCTAAAAATTAAAATTCTGTCATTAATTACTTACCCTCATGTCGTTCGACACCCGTAAGACCTCCGTTCATCTTCGGAACACAAATGAAGATATTTTAGTTGAAATCTGATGGCTCTGAAAGGCCTCCATTGGCATAATGCACAGTTCACTCTCAAGACCCTTAAAAGGTACTAAAGACGTCGTTAGAAAGTCCATCTCACTACAGTGGTTCTAAAATAACTTTATCAATCGGCGAGAATAGTTTTTGTGCGCAAAAAAACCCTAAATAACAACTTATATAGTGATGACGATTTCAAAACACGGCCTCATGAAGCTTCGAAGCGTTATGAATCAGTGAGTCGAATGAGCAGTTTGGATCGCCAAATTTCAGCAGTTTGGTGGTTTGACACGCGATCCGAATCATGATTCGACTCGCTGATTCATAACGCTTCGAAGCTTCATGAGGCCGTGTTTTGAAATCGTCATCACGATATAAGTCGTTACTTAGGGTTTTTTTGCGCACAAAAACTATTCTCGCCGATTCATAAAGTTATTTTAGAACCACTGTAGTGAGATGGACTTTGTAACGACGTCTTTAGTACCTTTTAAGGGTCTTGAGAGTGAACCGTGCATTGTGCCAATGGAGACCTTTCAGAGCCATCAGATTTCAACTAAAATATCTTCATTTGTGTTCCGAAGACGAACGGAGGTCTTACGGGTGTCGAACGACATGAGGGTAAGTAATTAATGACAGAATTTTCATTTTAGGGTGAACTAACCCTTTAAATACACATGCATCTTTCCAGCACTGAAGTATCCCTTTAAGATAATCAGAATGTTGTACTTTATTAAATGCACAATATGTAAAAACCACTAGAACAGGGTTATATATTTTGTTGACCTGTGTACCTACACTATCCCAAATGTTTAAAAAAATCCAGAGAAATAAGCAATTTTAACCAGGACACGGACCGTGTCCATGCGTCGCCTATCAATGCATCATACCCGCGTTACCCTCGATTTCCGATTTTATTTTGTAATGGAAACACCAAAGACGCTTTAATATATTATGTGTTTTATTACATTAATCGACAGAAAACGAATCATTGTTATATAGCTCTTAGTCTTATTGTTTAAATCAAGTTTTCTTGATTTACCACGAGTACCATGTTTTACCATGCCTAATATCAATCTAGCTTACTGCAGTGTGCAACAAGTGTCTCATAGTAGCCGCCGTGCGAATGCACAGAGTGGCATTATAAAAAAATGTCAACACACTCAAATGTGTCTAATATGATAAAACAGCGCTGCGTTACCCCACGTATAATCAAGGCGTCATCAAGCTACGCCTTTGTTTTGAAAAAGTGACCTCTAGCGGCAAAAAAATACATATTGTGACTTTAAGTCACTTTTGAAACACAGTATGTAATTTCATTTCAGAGATAACATATTTTTGTCTGAAACTCCTGAGACCAGTCAATCTCCCTATTTAGTATTTTTTGAAAGCTCTTGATGTGATATAAAGTGCTTTATTTGCAATCTTTCTAGTTTATATCTTTTGCTTTTTTATGTGTGAAGTCTACATTAAAATAGGGCACAATGTATTGTGTGGCATTTTCTCTATTGGTTTGTAACAGGTGTTTACCCCTATTTTGAATTATGCATTGCATCATGTTAAGGTTTAGGGTTAAAGGAAATGGATAATCTCCTGGCAGAAAATTACCAGTACCTTTTCCATTTTTCTGCAATTTTTTTCCCTTACACTGAATGTCAATGCAATAGCATCACAGTGTCATCAGCCATCGCAGTTGTGAGGTGACAAAGAACCCTCAATAAATCAGTGGTGGTAGAAGTTCATAAATCATGTCAGTATAGAAATGAATATATAAGCCACTTTATGAGTCTGAGGCCAAATATTTCATTCATCTCTGTGCGATGAAGGGACAAAGGAGAGGAAAGAGCTCCCTAAAATAAGATTCTTCTGTTCTCAATTTCTTTTCTCCACACATATAGGGTACAATGCATGGGCTAAATGCAGCCTGAATTTTATTTTCTCCAAAACAAGTAAGAACAAACACCGCCACAGACTGTTTGTCTCTATGTGCAGGGTGGATCTGTTGCAAAGGATGTGCAAAGTGAGCACACTTTGACTTGAGATTGGTGTAAGAAAGCAAAGTATCTTCTTTTAAAATACTTCAAAGTGATTAAATAAAAAAGTGAAGTAGTTACGAATAGCTATGCTAGTTTTAAACTACAATAAAATGTTAGCATGACACATTTTGCCATTTAACATTTAACTCAAAATTATCAATATTCAGTAAATATATACATATTTTAAAATAATTGATTTAGGATATTTGTAGACCACTGCTCAAATGTTTGGGGTGGCAAAGTCTTTTATGCTCACCAAGGCTTTATTTATTATCAAACAGTAACAGTAAAAACAGAAAGGTTATGAAATATCTTCTTTACAATAATTATTTTCTATTTTAATATATTTAAAAGTGTAATTTATTCCTGTGATGGCACGTTGAATTCTCAGAAGTCACATGATCTTTCAGAAATCATTCTAATATGCTGCTCAAGAAACATTTCTTCTTACTATCAATATTGAAAATAGTTGTGCTGCTTAATATATTTGCAGAGACCGTTATACTTTTTTTTACAGTATTTATTTGAAAGAATCAAAGTCTTTCATGTCATTTTTGATGCGTCCTTGCTGAGTAAAGAATTCATTTAAAGGGATAGTTCACCCAAAAATGAAAATTCTGTCATCATTTACTCACCCTCAAGTTGTTCCAAAACTGTATGAGTTTCTTTCTTCTGCTGAACACAAAAGAAGATATTTTGAAGAATGTTTGTAACCAAGCAGATGGAGCAACCATTGACTTCCATAGTAGGGGAAAAAATACTATGGTAGTCAGTGGTTGCTCTCTCTGCTTGTTTTCAAACTTTCTTAAAAATATCTTCTTTTGTGTTCAGCAGAACAAAGAAACTCATACAGGTTTTGAACAACTTTAGGGTGAGTAAATGATGACAGAATTTTCATTTTTGGGTGAACTATCCCTTTAAATGATAAAAAATCTTACATTATATTACATGCACTGTATCTAACCTCTGAAAAAAATCATTGAAATGGCCTTGTCTATAGTTTCCTCTCTCTTCACCCCTCTCTCTTTTTGTCCGTTTGTCATTTCTTGTCATCTCTGTAGGAACAGGCAGAGGACAAGAAGCCCTGGAGAGCCTTAGAGATTCACTGAAAAATTAACTCTGTGTGTGGGTCCGTACGATTGCCTGAGTGACACTGAGGATCAGCGTTATGAGAAAATGTGAGTATGTAAGAAACCTCTGTTTGAAATGTAGTGGTCAGGTATTTTCATGTTATCCTGTTTGGCAAGAAACAGGTGAGAATAGCTGCAAATGGGTAGATTGGGTTGGATGGATCAGGACATGGTCATATTTTAAACTCGATCAATCCTCCGAGTACACCTGTCTCATTAACTGTGGTCTGTGGTAGCCTCTTCTGAAAGCATTTCACTCTCTCTGGACAGACCTTGTGTCAGCAAGGTTATTTAGCTGAATACACATCCACTCATCACACTCTAGGAGGGAAACAAACAAGCGCACACACTTATACTCATGTAATCAAAGGTGTAAAGTGCTGAAGTCCAGGAATTCTTTGATAGCACCTGATAAAAGTGAGGAGATCTCTTTGACTTGTCTTACAGTAAAGGCAAAGACAAACCAGAAGGCCTGAGGCCAATTAGACGCAAGCAGTTTGTCTGAACTGTGTTGACGGTCTTTCTTCCTTTCATCATACAATCAACAAACCCCCTAGGAGTGATAGACACTGCTCCCTGCTTCAGAGGTGCAACACTACTGCAGAGTGACTGATGGACAGGTCAATGTTTGCAGGCAGACGCAGTGCAGTTTATGATTTTAAGCAGAGGTTATGCATGGAGTGGTTCAGGATACAGGTGCTGTCCGTGGTGCTGGTGCTAGCAAATCTGGCTGGCCGCTGGTTTGTGGTATTATTGGTGCATTCTTTGACTCCATTTATATCTGGTATTAACATTTGTTTCAGATGGCATGTTTGAAATCAGATGACCTTTTTACATTTGTTCACTTCAAGCACATTCAGAGGTCATCGAAATTACTTCTGCACTCAAAAAAAAAAGGTACTATATGGCACTAAAAGTGGTTCTTTGACTTGTAATCATAGGGGAACCACTTTAAAAACCACATAAATATAGGGTCTTCGGGGTCTTTTCTGACCCCAAAGGAAGTTTGCTGAAATTAAAAAAAGTTTTGCCTTTGTCCAAATGGCATGAGACTTTGTACGGTTGTCAACACTCTCTAGATCTACAAATAAAAAAATGAATTGGATTGATATCTGTTTTTATGTTTGTGTGACAAAAAAAGACACACTCAGGGTCTTCGGGGTCTCTGGAGACCCTGCTTAGAAAATGGATAAAATTCATCCTCAAAAACCGAAACAACACAGAACACGCATACAGAAATGAAGTGGCACACTTCCAACAATGCATAAAACATCCACAATGCAAAATGATCATGCTCACACACACACACACACACACACACACACACACACACACACACACACACACACACACACACACACACACACACACACACACACACACACACACACACACACACACACACACACACACACACACACACACACACACACACAGGAATACATTTGTTATTGCTTGTTATTGCTGTTCAGTTCATTGCATTTTGATGTTCATGTTGTGTATTTTTTACTCAGTATGTAATATAACTGGTCATTTCTGTTAATTTTTGTTCTGTTACAGTTAGTAACTGAAGTGTAGATTAAATTTGTTGAATTATAAGAAAATCAGATGTTTGAAACAAATGATAAACTCTAAAGACTCCAACTTTTCTCTTGTTCAGGCTCCAACTTTTCTCTTGTTCAGGTTTGATTCTAATCATAAAGGAATATTTTTTTAGTACAAAAAAAATGCTAAACTTTGACAAAATTAATTGTGATTTCATAACATTTAGATATGAATCCAACTGAAAAATACTTGTGAAAAGATGTCTTTCAGTCAGTCAAATAGCACATAGCAAATAGTGGAGCTCTGCAGCCATTTACTGGTAATGGTAATTTTTTTTTACTGTATTTTCCAAAAGATGGGCAAAAATCTTACACTAAACCATGTCATATTATCCATGTTATCCCCACAAATGAAAGTTAGAAATTTGGGTCTTTTATAAAGTAAATTTTACATTAAAAAAAATGATTTTGTGTGGGTTCTTTTTAATTTATTTATATAAATTAAAAAAATAGTAAAATTCCATTTGTTCTAAAAAAAAACAATTGTTTTGTTACAAAATTACATTTTGTTGCCTGGGGAATGTGGAGACCCCAAAGACCCTGAGTGTAATTCCCAAACGAAGACCGTACAAGGGTTAAGTGCTGTATAGCACCAAATCTTGGTGCTTCAGTTGTTCTTAGGTGGTTCTTCACCAGTTCTTGGGATGACTGAGGTGCTATATAGCACCGCTGCCATATACAGAACCTAAAAAAAGTGGTTCCCCTATGATTATGAGCCAAGAACCACTTTTAGTGCCATATAGCACCATTATTTTTTAGAGTGTGGCCACATTGTGTGGCCTCATTGATTTGCTCACATGTCAACCACTGAGCTTTAAAATAACTAATATTTCCAATCTAAAGATTTCATGGGACATCTGCAATATGCCTGCTTAATATTAAAAGGAGTATATAAAACAAAACTAATATAGATTTTTCTTTGTGTCACATCAAGGTCACAATATATAATATATTAATAAATACAAAAGTATTGTTTGAATACATTTTATTGAAACACCCTGTAAAATACTGTTGGAGTGTGTGAGATTTTATACCAGATTGTAATTTCCACAAGAATACACCAACTATAGTTCTGTACGTCTTTCCTTCATATTAAGTGAACTATTGAAAGTGTGAAAAGTGTGTTTAAAGAGAGTAAACTGGACCAAAAGTTCCACAGCTAAACTAAACTCAAAGCAAATCTAAATAGACAGGAACTCCTCTAAGGTATTTGAACATTTTGCTCAAAAGATAATTTGTTGAAAGATTAAAAGTATTTTTATATTTTTTTCTTTTTTTATTAAATGTTATCTTTTATGAATTTATTTGATGCTCTACAACATGCAGTAAAGTGATGGAAGAAGTCATGAAATCCAAGATCCTTCCTTCAAAATATGATCACAACACAAGTGGCCACATGAGACACATCTGATATGTTACAACTGCCAGTGCCAGAGCTGACCACTCTGTGATCCGATCACCCGAGGCCGAACATAACACCAGGCATAAACAGGGTCTACGGTGTTGCCATGTGGTTCGCGGTGCTCTGGTCCGGCGCACAGGCCGCAGGAGAGGTCCACGGTGCCGGGGAGGTTTGTGGGTCTGGAGCTGCAGTTAAAGCTGCTGATGGCGAAGGCCGACACAGCTCCCTTTGTGCTGAAGCACAGGCCTGAAAGCGCTGCGTCGGGTCTTTACCCACAGCCCACCGAGACATGCCTCCCGATCACCTGAGCCATGAGCTGCCTCCCTCAGCGATTCACACTCACATACACGCGCACACACCATTTGACCGCACCCCAACCCCCTTCACACACACACACACCCGCTGAGACGGTCATCAGCATGGTCATTAATTGTGGAGTTCCCCTGAGGCTGATAGAAAGAGTGAGTGAGGGAGGGGGCCCGAAATGAGAGGAGAACTCCTGTTCGATGTTGGCTGAGGGTGCGTCTGCCAGGCCCTTGGGTGGGTTCTGCTCTGTAAGCACTCTTGTGTGTCTTCATGCAGCTGTGTATTAATCTGCTTAGGTTTCTTTCATACGAATATTTTGGATTGTGCATTTTTGAATTTGCATACGGACAGTCTTATCACGTTAACGTCTATTTGTGCATAATTAATCACGACGTGCGATTCGTAAATGCGATTGTTTGTTTTCCTGTCCTGCGTGTACAAGGGTTTTCTCATGGCGTGAGCATCCAGCGAGCCATAAATCCCAGCTGTTTGTCTCATTTCCGTCTCATTAGAGAGCGGAGACCAAGCGCATGGCTGTGGACCATGAGATTGGTAATTAACACAAGGCCTAACGAAGGCAAAATTAAAAACAACAGCTCTACAAACTCAACCCATCAAGTCGGACCTGCTGACTAGAGAAACAAAACGCTGAGATGTCCAATGAGGCCTGAGACAAACTAACTTGGAGATCTGACTCCACATCCTCTTCATCAAACTCTTCGTTCACTTCAGGTCGCCCATTAGGCACTATGAGCACTAGCTGACTGGATTGAACAACAACTTTGGTCAGCTGTTTATGATGGATTATCTGGGTTCAGGTGATTATGAAAAGAACGTGTGCATATAAACAATCACATCGGAACGCTGTGAGGATTAAAGTACACTCATAATGTCACCTCAGGGAGTTTAAATGTGTTTATTGATGGTGCATTGAAGCATAGTGTGATGAACAGAGAAAGAAATCCAACTGCAGGGGATGTAGAGAGGAAAGGAGACGGAGGGACGATGAGGGAGAGGAAGAAGCAGAGAGAATTCCTCTTGACCTCCGACCTGCGTAGAGTGACAGGCTCATTTGCGCGTGGCCGAGTGAGCATGTATTGGCTCTGGGAGTGTGTGCTCATGTCAGAGTGTTTGTGTGACTGTGGGCTAATTCTCTCTGACACTGGGCAGACTCGGAATGCCATCGCTGTCCCTCTACATTAGCCCCTTCTGATCCTCTTGCCACTCACACACTCCGATTGAAGGAGAGGGGAAGAGAACTAGTTGCTGCACACTCTCTGAAATTACCATCTGGTATAAAATCTCACACGCTGTCTCTCGAAGAGCAATTTACAGTTGGGCGTGTTTAAAATGACACATTTTACAGTGTGCATAAAGTGTAAAACATAATCATATACATCACTGGAGAACGATAAAAATGTTTTCCTCACACTAACTCTAAAGAAATATTTGATTATTTACTATGTTAGAATTTTAATGAATGCATTTTCAGCACTCATTAGTCTTCAGTGTCACATGATCCTTCAGAAATCATTCTAATATGTGACCATGGACCACAAAATCAGTCATAAGTCGCACGGGTATATTTGTGGCAATAGCCAACAGTACATTGTATGGGTCAAAATGATCGATTTTTCTTTTATGCCAAAAATCATTATGATATTAAGTAAAGATCATGTTCCATGAATATATTTTGTAAATGTCCTACCGTAAATATATATTAAAAAAAGTATTATTATTAGTCTAATGCATTGCTAAGGACTTAATTTGGACAACTTTAAAGGCGATTTTCTCAATCTTTCATCCAGATTTTCAAATAGTTGCATCTCGGCCAAATATTGTCCTATCCTAACAAACCATACATCAACCAATTACCATACACCAACATGACATCTCAATTTTAAAAATTGACCCTTATGACTGGTTTTGTGGTCCAGGATCATATATGTGGATGTGGTGCTCAAGAAAGATTTCTTATTTTTATTATTGAAAACAATTGTGCTGCTTAATATTTTTGGTGAAAATGCATATGGTGATGCCTTTTTTCTTCAGGATTTTTTGATGAATATAAAGTTAAAAAGAACAGCATTTATTTGAAATAAAACTTTTGTAACATTCTAAATGTATTAACTGTCATTTTTTATTAGTTTAATGCATTATTGCCGAATAAATGTATCAATGTCTTTCAAAACAACAACAAAATACAGTAGTGTAGTTATCACAGTTGTTCTTTGTGGTGGAAATGATGCACTAAATAAGAGAAGAAAAAAAAATAAATCTATCTAAAAAAAGAAATATTGATGTTTATTTCACCTATGTTTTTAGAAAGATCATTTAAGATTAAAAAGACTGTTTGGGGCAATAATTTTTTTTTTCCTGGCGGAAAATGAATAAAAAAGTAGCAAAAAATAAAGAATGAAGGCATAATAAGGCATGTTTTAACTTGGAACTCACATCAAGATATTGTGCCATGCAGTTACATACAGACATAACACCCATTAAATACGCGCACGCACACACACAGGGAGAGAAAGAGAGAGAGTTATGTGGTATTTTATTTTGATTCCCACATCTGAATGTATTGTGGACTTAAAATAAGGTTTAAAGCGCACCCGAATAAATCTTTTTAGATGTCCTGAAATTCAAATTTCACATGATTTCTCAGTTGCCGCTCATGGGCCTAAAAACCTTCAGGAGGAAATATGTACATCACAGGATTAAGCTTTGAGGTCTTCCCCTCCATCATGCTTCTAAACACACACAAACATGCCCGTAGAAGCAGAAGATTATATCCAAATAACAAGAGCATGCTGTCTTGGCTTGCTAAAAGGATTTCAAGCATGTCTGGGATTGAGGTAAAGCTGTGTGGAGTAAGAGACAAGACTTTCTGTTGGAAGTTGCCTCTAATAAATGCTTTTGTTTTTCCTGCTTTATTGATGAATTTTCATTTGTTCTGTTTCTCAGCTCGGTTCTTGCTTCACGCCTCATAATGCCTCTCAAATTTACTGTTTAGAGACTTAGCTACTAGACTTGTTATGGTACACACACACACACACACACACACACAGGGATTTGAGCTAGACTATAGTGGACACAGGACAGGATCAGCTGGTGACATTATTAACCAGTAGGGGCTATCATGCTGCTCCCCTGGATTTCTATTAGCCTAAGCAGAAGTGTGTGTGTGTGTGTGTGTGTGTGTGTGTGTGTGTGTGTGTGTGTGTGTGTGTGTGTGTGTGTGTGTGTGTGTGTGTGTGTGTGTGTGTGTGTGTGTGTGTGTGTGTGTGTGTGTGTGTGTGTGTGTGTGTGTGTGTGTGTGTGTGTGTGTGTGTGTGTGTGTGTGTGTGTGTGTGTGTGTGTGTGTGTGTGTGTGTGTGTGTGTGTGTGTGTGTGTGTGTGTGTGTGTGTGTGTGTGTGTGTGTGTGTGTGTGTGTGTGTGTGTGTGTGTGTGTGTGTGTGGGCATGTTTTCGTGAAATATCAGGACACAAATGTGTATAATGACATGGGTATGACATAGGTATTACAAAAAGAGGGTGAAATATGAGGACGTTCCCCATGTCCTCACTTTTCAAAATGCTTATAAATCACACAGAACAAGTTTTTTTTCACAGAAAGTGAACTGCACAGTCTCCTGTGAGGGCTAGGTTTAGGGACAGGGGCAGTGTAAGGGGATAGAAAATACGGTTTGTACGGTATAAAAACCATTACGCCTATGGAATGTCCTCAGATTTCACAAAAACAAACATGTGTGTGTGTGTGTGTGTGTGTGTGTGTGTGTGCTTGTGCGTGCGTGCGTGTGCATGTGTATACGATGTCTTAAAACACATAAAGGCAAATTTACTAAACAGTTGAAGCACTTTTGCAAACAGTTATAGGTTATAATAGGGTTATAATCATTTTAAATGTAGTTTTTATTTCTATTTTATTTTCAATGTTTCTGCTGGTATTATGTCTTTTCTTTTTTTTCTTTTTTTTCTCTTTTTTTTACATTTCTCAGTGTTATTGTAACTAGAGTTGGTATCATTGATATCTTTTGATATCATTGATATTGGTATCTTTTCCCTTTTTCACCTTCAAATTGAAAGTTTTAGTAATTTTTTTGTGATTTTGTCATTATCATTAATGTTTTTTAAATGTCTATATTAATTTTAGTTTGAGTTATTTTAGTACACTAAATGAAAATGAGAAGTAAGCTGAAATAAAACCAGGTAACATTTATTTTATTTCAAGTAACAAAATGTCTTTTTTATGGTTTTAATTTTAGCTTTAGTTAACTATAATAAAGCTTTCACATGTTAAAAAAAGCCAGGTTGTAAAGTTTTCAAGTTGTATAAAATACCATGTGTCAAAAACTCAAAATCAAAATTTTCATGTAAATGTTTTTGAATTATTAGTTTATCTATTTTTTTGATATACTATTTATTTTAAATTGTTTATATAGTAGTACATAAAGTATATAATAGTCATAAAAAAATATTTTATTTTCAGTTTTTGAAGAGGTATGTTTTTCCTTTTATTTTTACTTCAGTTAACAAAAAGGTTTTCATTTTGTCCTTAAAGTTTAAAAAGTGTACAACATCACAATGAGGTAACACAAGGTCTTGGAAAATCTCTGAGGAAAATTCATGACTGCTACGAGTGTAGATGAGGACATGAAGTAAGTAAGATGTTCTGGACTTTGACCACTTGCCATGTTTTTAGCATTTGACAGCCAGGCCTTTTTTTTTTTTTGCAGTAGAGTGGCAGCGAGATGGGTGAATGAAAATGCGGAAAAGAGAGGGGAAGGGGGGATGACGTTAAGCGAGGTGGCCCTCGACGTGGACGCAATGGCCATCAAACTCAAAGCCAACCTGGTTATTGAAGAGAGGGAGAAAGTGAGGTTAAATAATTGATAGTAAGTATTTCAATAGGCTGCACCCGTCTTTTCTAATGAAGGAAGTGCCAGTCAAGTGGGACCTCAGTGCTGTTTGACGGGGGCCAGGAACGGCGTGGAATAGGGGTGTGCATTTATGTATGAGCAAATGAGAGGAAAAAATGAGAGCAGAATGTCGGTACATAATACATTTCGGTGTAAGGTGCATGTAAACAGGTTGTGGAAGTGTGTAGTTTAATGTGCAGACAGGAATGTCATTCATATGTAAAGAAGCTATATTTCAGATCCACCCTCTGCTCCTTGTCCTTTAAAATCCACCTTCTTGAATTGTCCCAAACACAACCAGCATAATGCGAACAGATTAAACAAAAAAAGAAAAAAAGTAGTTAAAAATGGAGGAAAACTCTAAGGGGAAAAAATTGCAAGAGTGGCAAATCTCAAGGGAACATCGTGTCCAGAACATTCTTCCAGGACCTCCCCACCTCAGTGCTTGTGATAGCGGTCTATTGGCCCAAAGTGTTCGTCCTAGACATTCACAGCCTGTCAGAAGTGGAGGACAGTTGAGTTCTGAAAGGGACCGCCATTTAGCTCACTATAGCTGTGGCTGATATTAATGAGATCTCATGATGTTGCTGCCCATGACATTAAAAATGAGTTTTTTTAAATTGCGGATGCTTTACAACAGATTTCATCAAAATACTCACATGAACTACAGATTGTGTGAACGTAGCACATGACACATATCCTCCAAGAGAAAGACAAATATCACAGGAAACATTTTATTGAAAAACACACACATACAGTATAGAGAAGTGGCCTGCCTGAGCGATTAATTTTTCATAGTGGTAAGTAGGAACCCACTAGTGGCATTTCAGAGCTCTTTAAAGCCTCTGGCTATTGCATGTCAACACATGAGAAATGCACTAACTGCCACCTAGGGAATGGAAAGAGAGAGAAAAAAGAGAGAAAAAATATGTTTGATGAGCAAAACGTTATATTTTCTGAATATTTATCTTCTGGCACTTAACTAACTGATTTACCAGATTTTACAATTTACAATGACATTTTTAATAAAAGATTTTTTTAATTTAATTAACTGAGATTAATTATGTGATTTAAAAAAAAGATAACAAAAAATTACATCTTACAATATTCTTGAAGAGTCTTTCTTAAAAGATAATTGTTGATTTCCTCTTTTATATCCCCTCTCTTTCTCTCTTTCTCTCTCTCTCTCTCTCTCTCTCTCTCTCTCTCTCTCTCTCTCTGATTTAAGGGGATGTTTACTGGCATGGAAACCCAATTTTTTTAAAGGTCAAAGTTCATCTGCTACTTCTTTTTCCAACTTTTCCCTCTATCTCACACACAGACTTTTTTTTTTGTAAACAAGACAAAGATTATTGGAGTGTGTAATCCTTTCCTGTTTTGTTTACCCTACAGATTACAAAACTATATAATGACTACAATTTTAGAACTCAAATAAATTACTTTACAGTAAAAATTTAAACCAACATTCAAAACTTGACTCAAAACCTGAAATATAGCCTTTGTAACCACTTCAACCATGCAACAACTAGCCCCTTTCTGACACACCAACTACATATACAGTAATACTAGAAGAAAAAAAATGTCAAAGATTTAAAGTCAAACATTTTAAACATTCTGTTAATTCTTGAGATTTTTTATTAAATCACTGTTTCTGGCTCTCTCTTTCTCCCTCTCCATCTGGTTTGCTTAACACACTGTGTGATTTTGGCCCTCATCATTTATACATCCTCTCTTCTCTCCACACACGTTTTCATCACCTTGTTTTTATGCACATTTTGAAGTATCGCATAAAAAGCGAGTGATGGAAACACCAAATTTCGAAAAAGAAATCCCTTAAAGGTCCGGTTCTTCGTGATCCCTTTTTCAAACTTTAGTTAGTGTGTAATGTTGCTGTTAGAGCATAAATAATACCTGTAAAATTATAAAGCTCAAAGTTCAATGCCAAGCGAGATATTTTATTTAACAGAAGTTCCCTTTCAAAGCCTACAGCGAACGGCCGGTCTGGACTACATCCTGGTACATCCTGCTTTAATCACGTCAGTAGAACAGTTTGTCGACTAACCTCCGCCCACAAGAATACGCGAAAAAGGGGGCGTGGTCTTGTTGCTCCCTCGTGGAGAAGAGGAAGTGTTGCATTCGGTTTGGTTCGGTTGCGTTTGTTGCCATGTCGTTCAGACGCTGTTATTTTCATCCCGGAGTCAAATCACCTTTGTTTGGCCTTCAGGGGCTGTAGTTTGAGCGCGTTCATCTCCCCGTTATGGTAAGAGGCGTGACCTTTCCGGGCAACGTGCCCTAAGCTGCTGTCGAATCACAACACGGGAACCGCTGGCACAATCAGAACTCGTTACGTATTTCTGAAGGAGGGACTTCATAGAACGAGGAAATTCTCAGGCCGTTTTGAGGACAGTGAAAACAGCAGTATACAGATAAGTAAATTGTGTGAAAAATACTGTGTTTTTTTACACATGAAACATGAACACATGTTATATTGCACACTGTAAACACAATCAAAGCTTAAAAAAAACACGAAAAACGGGACCTTTAATTCGAAAAAAAAGTTGTTATGCTTGCTTGAGGTGGTTTTTGATTTGTGCGAAAAAGAATTAATGTGAATAATGGGAGATGGAAACGCGTTTGCAGAATAAATTCTGACTAGCGAACATTAAACCCACGTAACGAATTGGCTGTTTCCCCTGATGATATTTTATTTATTGTTGGTTACTAGGTTACCAATACCACCTCTGAATAACATCCCGTAACATTAATGATTGATTGATTGATTGATTGATTGATTGATTGATTGATTGATTGATTGATTGATTGATTGATTGATTGATTGATTGATTGATTGATTGATTGATTGATTGATTGATTGATTGATTGATTGATTGATTGATTGATTGATTGATTGATTGATTGATTGATTGATTGATTGATTGATTTGGAATTGAGTTTAACAAACAAAGCTTTCAACTTTTCCTCTTTCATACAGATCCCACTCCCCTCCTTACACTGTATGTTTAATTCGCTCTCACTAAGCTGGTGAGAAAAGTTAGAATCTCCTTTAGGGTTACCCATCCACTACCCCTATTACTTCTTAACACGTCTTCTCCAATGTCATCTCTAGACTTCCATATCACTGCGCACACACACGCACACATCTATCATCTCTATAGTGCTTTGAGTGTGACTGACAGGTCTTTTTTTTGGGTCTGGGGGTTTGCTGGTTTGAATCCCAAAGCTTTGGTCTTCAGTGGTCTTTCCTGATCTGGTTCTCATCCGGTTCTTAGTTTGAGTGGAAGGGATTTCCACTTCTCTTGTCATCCATGGAGAGACTGGGAAGAGTCTTTCTCTCTCTCTCTCTCTCTCTCTCTCTCTCTCTCTCTCTCTCTCTCTCTGCCCCTCTTTTTCCTATCAAGGGATTTACAGCCTCTGAAAGGATACAGAAAGCTGTTGCTGGATCACACCTGTTCCAGACTTAAAATCGCACATCGGTACTCACCCTTCCACCTTCACAAATGCAAGAGTTTGTAAACCATCATCCATGACACTAGCTGCTGGTTGGTTATATTTAGGCATTCTCATTTTCACATTATAAAAGAATAGTTTAAAGTTCACTATATTTCAGCATGCACTCTCTTTCACACCATCCCTAATGGACAATGTAGGGATAAGTAATTAATCAAGAAACATTTAGCGATTTTAATTAATTTATATGGTTTGTTCTCTCACGGCTCCTTGTTGGCCAAATGGCTCGTCTCAGGTTTGATTATATTATTATTACTATAATAAACCTGCATTATAATGATTTATGCTGCTCACCCAGGGACATTGCTGCCAACACAACAATAAAATCCAACAATCAGTCTTTTTTTTTTTTTTTTATTGGCACCAACTAGTTAAAAAAAGGTTTGTAGCTCAAATAGTTTACTGCATTTGTTATTCTTAGTTATTTTCGTATAGCAACTAATGGTTTGGACGTCTCACACATTCATTGGAAGTCTCTTATTTTAAAAAGTTGCACTGAAAATCAGCTATTTTGTGATCTCCCACTCTGTACTACACTGAACAAATTCACATCCCGCCTATATTGTCTTTAAGGACAGGATATTGGCTGAAGTGCAGGAAGTGACTGCAAGAGGGTGAAACATCTGAGAAGTAGATTTGTGTGTGTGTGTGTGTGTGTGTGTGTGTGTGTGTGTGTGTGTGTGTGTGTGTGTGTGTGTGTGTGTGTGTGTGTGTGTGTGTGTGTGTGTGTGTGTGTGTGTGTGTGTGTGTGTGTGTGTGTGTGTGTGTGTGTGTGTGTGTGTGTGTGTGTGTGTGTGTGTGTGTGTGTGTGTGTGTGTGTGTGTGTGTGTGTGTGTGAATAACAGGAGTGCTACATCAATAAATGCCTCCTGTCTTGACCCTTTGCCTCGTTTGCCTTCAGCCATAGAGGAAGCGACAGTATAGATCAGGGCTTGGGACAGGGGCCGTAGTGTGTGTTTGTCTGTGTGTGTGTGGTGGTAGAGTATAGACTAAAGTGTGGAGCAGGGCCCATCTGTCTTTCCAAGGATTGATCAAGATCAGAATCAATCAGGAAATGATTGAACAAGTGCAGAGGACAAACCGGTTCAGAAATAGATTACTGGTAGAACAGGGGCAGCCATGCACACTTTACCCTGGTCCACCAGTCCCCTAACAGGTCAAGTTCCACATCTACATACCGGCTGGAGGAAAATGATCTGGGATATGAGTAGTACCCTGTCCACTCAAGAGATTAAAATAGACAGTGCTGTCTTTAAACTCTCTAAAAGCTGTCTTCCTTCATGACCCAATCACCTTTGTTTGACCTTCCAGTTTTAGAGCAAACTGTGCCATTGACAAAACAAGCGAACTATCATTCACCAGTGTCAATGATAGACTGCAGGGCAAGTGAGAAAGCAAACAAATGGATGGACAGATAGATAGAGAGTGTAGCAGCGAGACTCTGGAGGCCTCGGGACTATTCGCTCCAGTAGGAAGATAAATCGTGGTGCCGGTCAACTCCATGAGGTGCTTATGCACTGCCATGGATCTTCATCTTGACCTTTGAACTATAGGAAGAAATTACAACAATTAAAAGTCCATTGTAGTTGTTGTTCCTGCAGACTGCAGATGCAAATGTGTCTGTTTTATGGATATTGTTTGGAATGCATTTTATTAGTTGGTTACACTTTACAATAAGGTTCCATTCGTTACATTAGTTAACATGAAATAACATATAAAAATTATCTAATGATAACTAATGGGACCTTATTGTAAAGTGTAATGTTCAGCCAGGAAACCACTTTGAGGCTGCAAGAATCGTAAGGAAAATTTTTATTTAATTGTTAAACTTTATTTATTCATTCATTCATTCATTCATTCATTCATTTATGAAAATATAATTCAAATAATATGTTATGCTTTGCAGGTAATTCAGGTATTGCAAAAGGAATCATAGAAGTAATTTGAACTGATATCCAGAACTGATATTCAGCCCAAACAAAGACAGTAACGCTAGTAAGTGTAATTTAATTTCTTAGTTTATTATTTTTTAGAATAATGTTTTTATTTAATGAATTTATTTCGCTGTAGTTTAGAAAATGGTTAAAAAATATGACAAGAACTCAGAGTTAAACTGTGTCAGAACAAATTCATCTTGATAATGTCAGATAACTTTGATAGAAAGGTATGTAATGGATTACAACCAATCAGCTGTCAGCTGTTAAATTAAACACAATTAGATAATACCAATTTAGATCAACCAATTACCAAGCAATGCTTAATTATGTTCGGTCTGTCGCATTAGAAAAGAAAAAAACACAAGCAAAACATGGTCAGGTCAAAGTGTCTAAATAATTTTGGTCCCAAATGTTTATCAGTTTTACTGGTATATATTTTACTGGAATTTTTGCGTATAATATGTCACATTTTACTTTATTTTGCTATCGTCACTTACATAAATGAACTAGTGTCCTGCACCCACTAATACAAAACTATATCTGAATATGTCTGAATAATTTTTTGTTTGGCTGTATATATAAATAAATACATTTAGTTTTCTTTCCTGTGTTTTATATCAGTTTAAAACAGGAAGCTGATGTGAATTATAAATCAGTATTCCATGTTGGTCCATTTATTTACAGGAGAACGCTATTTATCTACTAAAACTATATTTTTTTACATTATATGGATGGACACAAAACGTCTCGGTTACGTATGTAACCCTCATTCCCTGAAGGAGGGAACGGAGACGTACGTCGGAACTGACCGACGAATTGGGATCTGTTTCCAGAGACCGACCTACTTCGAGTGATTAAAACGAGCCAATGGACATTGGCATGCGGTTCACACATTCCACGCACCGCCACGCAGCGCGGGTATAAATACGGAAGTGGAATACCGCATCATTGCTTTTCAACTGAGGAGCCGAGATAAGTGACTCGGCCTTCAGCTTAAGCACAGCACCTGGCGACGGGACGTACGTCTCCGTTCCCTCCTTCAGGGAACGAGGGTAACATACGTAACCGAGACATTCCCTTTCAGTCGGTCACGTTCGACGTACGTCGGAACTGACCGACGAATTGGGATCCCTACCAACACGCCAGGAGGCTGGCCCTTCCAGCGTCCTGCCTGAGCTCGCTGGACCACTCCTATGTTAGAGTGTGAGTCAGGGCTCCGGGCAGGGAAGGACAGTCACTGCTGTTCCTGCAAGACCCACTCAGTGTGACTATTGGATAACGCTGGGAAAGCGTGCCCATCTCGGGAGATGGTACGCTGCGGAGCCACGTCCTTCAATGGAAGGAGAGGTGGAATACACATAAGGACTAACCTAACAGGGTAGTGCAACAAATGGCAGTCTCTGGAGTGGACCCAACCTGGTTCCAGGGGGGGAAGAACATACCCAGAGACGACAGAGGAAGCTCTGTCGAGGGAAAGACACGGGGCTAGCCGAGTAGGGTAGCTGGTACCGTGGAGAATACACATATGGGGTAGCCATGAGGGGACCGCAACATATGGAACCCAGCCTACACACACGTTCCACAAGCATACGGGTGCAGGCCTGGCGTCAGACGGCCGCCACGTCTGACACCGAAGGGGTGATGGAGGAACTCACAGGCTTAGCCGTTTCCGGGGAACACAACTGGAGCAGAATAGACGCACGTATCCGGCCCAGAGGGCGGGAGTGGCGTATGCAAGCCGACACTAGAATGGGCACTTAGCGCTGCTGGCCACTGGGGGCGAGAATGCGGGAAGATACCGGCTCTACACGGAGGCTATAAAATCTAGCGAACGTGTTAGGTGTCGCCCAGCCCGCAGCTCTACATATATCTGTCAGCGAGGCGCCTTGAGCCAACGTCCAGGAAGAAGCAACGCTCCTTGTCGAGTGTGCTCGCAACCCGAACGGGCAAGGTACGTCTTGGGACTGGTAAGCCAAAACAATGGCATCCACTATCCAGTGGGCCAACCTCAGCTTGGAGACAGCCTTTCCCTTCTGCTGGCCTCCGTAACAGATGAAGAGCTGCTGTGAGGATCTGAAGCTCTGAGTCCGGTCAATGTAAGCGCGAAGAGCGCGGACAGGACAAAAAGCTAGGGCTGGGTCTGCCTCCTCCGAAGGCAGCGTTTGCAGGCTCACCACCTGGTCCCGTAAGGGAGTGGTAGGAACTTTGGGCACGTATCCAGGCCGGGGTCTCAGGACAACGTGAGAGTTGGCCGGCCCGAATTCTAGGCACGATTCGTCGACCAAGAGTGCATGCAGGTCCCCTACCCTCTTGATTGAAGCCAATGCAATCAGGAGAACTGTCTTCATGGACAGGATTTAATCGAACACTTTCGGGGGTCTTCCCGGCGGGAAGAGCACCACTCGACGAACAGGTTCCACTTCAGAGAGTAGAGGCGCCTCGTAGAGGGGGCTCTAGCTGAAGCGATGGTGTCTACCACTGCTTGTGGTAGGCCACCTAGAACCTCCACGTCCCGTCCAGGGACCAGACATGGAGATTCCAGAGGTCTGGACGCGGGTGCCATAGAGTGCCCCGCCCCTGAGAAAGCAGGTCCTTCCTCAGGGGGATCGGCCAGGGAGGGGCTGTCGCGAGGAGTGTGAGTTCTGGGAACCAGGTCCGGTTGGGCCAGTAGGGCGCAACTAACAAGACCTGCTCCTCGTCCTCCCTGACCTTGCACAGTGTCTGTGCGAGAAGGCTCACTGGGGGGGACGCATACTTGCGTAGGTCCCGGGGCCAGCTGTGCGCCAGTGCATCTATGCCTAAGGTACCTCCGGTCAGGGAGTAATACCACTGGCAATGGGTCGAGTCCGGAAAAGCGAACAGGTCTACCTGTGCAACTCTGAAGTGGTCCCATATAAGCTGGACGCTCCAGGGGTGGAGTCGCCATTCGCCCGGAGGTGTCGACTGGCGAGAGAGCTCGTCGGCTGTCTGGTTCAGCGCACCTGGGATGTGAATGGCTCCAATGACTCCACAGGAGGAGATGGCGGGCGAGCCGGAGCATGCAACGGGAGCGTAGACCACCCTGACGGTTGATGTACGCAACGGCCGCAGTGCTGTCCGAACGGACCAGTACGTGCTTGCCCCGAAGCGGTTTCTTGAACCGGGCCAGGGCAAGACGTACCGCCAGTAACTCTAGGCAATTGATATGCCAACGCAGTTGGGGCCCCGTCCACAGACCCGAAACTGCGTGCCCGTTGTACGTGGCCCCCCAGCCCGTGGATGAGGCATCCGTGAAGACCACAGCATGCCTCGACACCTGTTCTAGGGACACTCCGGCCCGGAGAAACGAGGGGTCTGACCACGGACTGAAGGTTTGGCGACAGTAAGGAGTAACTAGGACCCGGTACTGACCGCTCTGCCATGCCCATCTCGGGACTCGGTCGTGCAACCAGCGCTGAAACGGTCTCATATGAAGCAATCCGAGCGGCGTTACTGCAGCTGCAGATGCCATATGCCCCAGGAGCCTCTGAAAGAATTTCAGTGGGACCGCTGTCCTGCCTTTGAACGTATTCAAGCAGTTCCACACTGACCGGGCGCGCTCTGGAGTGAGGTGCGCTGTCCAGCTGACCGAATCCAGCTCCATACCGAGATAAGAGATCCTCTGTGCGGGGCAGAGTTTGCTCTTCTCTCGGTTGACCCGAAGTCCCAACGGGCTGAGGTGACTGAGCACCATGTCCCTGTGTTCGCACAACTGCTCCCAAGACTGGGCGAGTATAAGCCAGTCGTCGCGATAGTTGAGTAAGCGAACGCCGCGTTCTCTGAGCGGAACAATGGCTGCCTCGACGACCTTCGTGAAGACGCGAGGCGACAGGGACAGCCCGAAGGGCAAGACTTTGTACTGATATGCCTTCCCCTCGAACGCAAAGCGTAGGAACGGTCTGTGTCGAGGAAGGATAGAGACATGAAAGTACGCGTCCTTCAGGTCGATCGCTGCGAACCAATCTCAGGGACGGATGCATTGGAAAATGCGTTTCTGCATTAACATTTTGAACGGGAGCTTGTGCAGGGCCCGATTCAGAATGTGCAGGTCCAAGATTGGCCTTAACCCACCCCCTTTCTTGGGTACAATGAAGTAGGGGCTGTAGAACCCCGACCTCATATCGGCAGGAGGAACCGGCTCGATCGCGCCCTCGCCAGCAGGGCATCAATCTCGGACCGCAAGACATGGGCATCGCTGCTCCGCACGGAGGTGAAGAGGATGCCCCTGTGCTTGGGAGGCCAGCGTGCGAATTGAATCGCATAGCCGAGTCTGATGGTACGGATGAGCCAGCGAGACGGCCTGGGGAGACCTAACCAGGCCCCCAGAGACCGAACTAGCGGGACCAACGGCACCACAGACATACCCGGGGTGAGGCAGCGAGGTGGAGTATTCAGACCCGACTCGGGAGGCCCGGAGGCGGCCCGGAGTGTTGCCTGAATACTCCAGGTGGGGCAGAGAGTGGGTGAGAAGGCCCGGGGGGCGTCCTCGGTGCCCAATCTGCTGCCCCCTGGCGAGGGGTGAGAGAGGAGGAAAGGAGTGGCAAGGCCCGGGGGCGTCGCACACTGCCAACCTGTCCCTCTCGGGGCTCAGGGAGGGAAGAAACTGCTCTGAGAATGTGGGTACCGCTGGACTCCGGGGAGCCAGCGGCAGGACCGAAACCAAAAAAAATATTCTCCCCCCGGTCCTCCTCCGGGGGAGGGAGGGGTGCGGACACCGTCTCCCCGAGCAATTCCTCTCTCGCTGGGCTGCCCGTTTCAGGGTCGCTTGCCCTTGTGCTTGCTAGCAGGCTCGAGGGACCCTGGACGGGTTGGGCGCCTCCCTTGCGCCCGGCCACCTGCTGCCTGGGTGGAGGCGGACGCAGGGTGGCGCCCTCGGCGACAAGCAGATGGAGGTGCTGCGGCCGACGACTGGGTGTAGGAAGCAGCTGGTCGTCGGGGCAGGTTTTTTTTGTTTTTTTTGCCACCTCCGTCTGCTTCTGGGCCACCAAGAACTGCTGGGCGAAGTTCTCGTTGGCGTCGCCGAAGAGGCCAGCCTGACAGACAGGGGCGTTGAGGAACCGAACTTCGTCGGGCTCACGCATATCTGCCAGGTTTAGCCCCAGCTTCCTGGACCACTGGTGTGGACATCGCCTGACCCAGGGAGCGTGCAGTGACTTTCGTCACCCGGAGAGCGAGGTCCATCACCGCACGCAGTTCCTGCATAACCCCTGGGTCGGGACTACCCTCATGCATGCAGGACAGAGGGCAGTGAGAGAGGGAAAAACGTATACAGGTTATGGCCCTTTTGGTGTTCCATATTTTGACACCAAATAGTTCCATGCTGTTAAATTTTTCCAATGCACATCCGGGCAGCCACCCCGGAAAGCATTGCTGTCAACTCTGAATCTGATTCAGCATGAGCACACACCATTATAGTGGGAAACTCAGCATTATCATTTCCAGCGCATAACAGCCCTCTCTCCGATGCAGCAATTGACATCTGTCCTCCGCCAGAGCGCCAAATGAAACGCTAGATCCTTTTTTTTAAAAAAGGACCAGCAATCTCATCTGTAAGCTACCAGCAGGCATGTGAGACAATGAGCGTGGCCGTCAGACTTGACGGCACACGGTGCGCTGAACAATCTAGCCCCTGTGAAAGAGCAAGGTGAACAATGCGCCGACGTGGTCATGTTCTCGTGAGAGAACATGAACCACCCACAAACAAAGTCTCAGCACGCTCGTGATGCGATAGAGGAATGGGGGCCCGAAGAGATGTACTCGGCGGGGAAGCCCCACTGTAATCCTCAGGCCACCAACGCTTATTAGCCAAAGTAATCCTTTTCTGGGGCCCCAGAAAAGAAACTAGATCGGGGAATAAGCGAAGGGACTCAACCCCGTTTGAGGTTTCATAGTCTCGACCGCGCATCAGAGCGCCGAGTGACGCGTTGGGTTGCCGTGACAACCCCCGCTATCAGCCGGCGCGAGACGGCACACGGCGCGCTGAACGCTCAAGCCCTTACGAGAAAGGTCAGACGAACAACGTGCCGACGTGACCATGCTCTCCTGAGAGAGCATGGATCACCCACGAAAGCAATCTCACATGTTTATATGCGAGAGAGATCGTGGCCGTCAAATGAGTACAGGAAACAACCGCATCCAGAAACACACGGTTTGAGTGACATCTTGAAAAAGACGCAGGGTCAAACCGTGTTGCTCTTTTAGAAGGAAATGCTCTTTTAGAAGTGCTGAAGCACTCAGGGAGATGGCCGCGGCTCACAGCAGTCCGATTGCAAGCCTGCGTGTGAGCACTCAAAGAACGGAAACGCCCAGCCAACCAACACGGGAACAAGTGTATGTTGCAGCGGCCACTCGCTGACTCGCACCGTCACACCAGCACCCAGGTAAGAGAGCGATCCTCCTCGAGACTCGTCTAAACACTCTTGGTAGAAACAGCTTGATACAGCAAACCGTTCGGCTCCGAAGTTAAAAAGCAATGATGCGGTATTCCACTTTCGTATTTATACCCGCGCTGCGGGGCGGTGCGTGGAATGTGTGAACCGCATGCCAATGTCCATTGGCTCGTTTTAATCACTCGAAGTAGGTCGGTCTCTGGAAACAGATCCCAATTCGTCGGTCAGTTCCGACGTACGTCGAACGTGACCGACTGAAAGGGAACTAACAGACATGGACTAAAAGCTGCATAACTCTAATTTTATTTTATGGGGCTTTGACAATGACAATGCTTCTCCAAAAACTCCCTTGTGTGTTGATTGTGTATTTGTGAGTGTGGCTGAGTGTTGACTAGGTTTAGACTGGTGTTTAGAGGAGGTGTCAAGTTCTTCAGTTGTGGGCCAGCAGGAGAGGCCAGCCTGTGGAAGTCTATCTTCTGCACAAAGACGATAAGTTCCCCTTTAACCTCCTTTTCTCCATCCTCAAGTGCTTGACTCTGTCTCTCTCTCACACACTCACACCATCCGGATAATCCAGCAGATAGGGTTAACTCAACGCTCATCCTATGTGCATATAGTGAGAGAAGACCAACACACACACACATGCAGTCAAATTCAGTAATCCAGTAGAATGGGTTTACACATTCCACACACCCCTTGTCCATCTTCAGGACACACACACTCTCAGACACACAAATTTACATAGATAGCGCTTAATTCGGCACAGGCTGCATCGAAGCAGCCAGGCTGTGGAGAATGGCCCTGACTAAGCTGAGAATTTACATGGCTAAGCAAAGTGGTTAACCCCTGGAAGCAGGTCCAGAAAATAGTGTAATGTGATTTCTCTCTTAATGAAATTTATGAAAGGGAGAAGGGAGAGAGAGAGAGGGAAGGTGGGTGAGGAGGCATTTCACTTTGCAGCCTGCCAATATGGGAAGAGTTACAAAACTTTCCACAGCACAGAAGAACCTCATGCTGGAAATCACTCATACTGATAATAAAAGCTTTGGGTTTATCTAAACTTTTTCAGAGGCAATGATCTTGTGACAGGTTTTGGAAACAGCTAACGTTTTTTTGTGTATGTTAATTTTACTGTTTGTGGAACAGTCTAAGATAGTTCCATTGGCAAATCAAAGTGATTTACACTGATTTTTTATGGAAGCCTAGATCTGCCTCAGAGTGATAAAAAAAGCACTTTAGCACGGTTTCACAGACAAGACTTAAGCCTATAGTTCCAGACTAAAATGCATGTTTGAGCTGTTTTAATTGAAAGCAACTTGCACTGACATTTCTTAAAATATCTCACGGTCATGTTTTGTCTCAAGCACATCAGAAATTTATTTTAAAAGCTATTTAAATGTCCTAACTGAACTAAGGCCCTATCCTGGCTTAATCTAAGCCCTGTCTGCGAAACCATGCCACACTGTAAAAAAAATTCAGGTCTCCAATTGAACATTTTCTAGTGACCGATCACATCTAAATTTTTTAGTTGGCCAAATTGAATTTCTGTGAATTGATGAAATTCAATTTGGCCAACTAAAAAAACTAGATGTGATCGGTCACAAGAAAATGTTCAATTTGAGACCTGATTTTTTTTTTTTTTTACAGTGTATTGATCTCACAAATGATCACAATTTTTTGTACTTTTTTCAAATTTTTCCTCATTTTTCATTTATATCTCACAATTGTGACTTTATTCCTGTCTTTAGCATAACTGCAAATGTCTGTCTCTGTACTGTACACTGAAAAAAATGATTATGGCCAGATTAAATTAAGCATAATTAATTTGTGCTCATTTAAATCATTTAATTAGTTTTTTTTATTTTAATTTAAAAAAAATGATTTGGTTCTATGGGAATTGCATGTGTTTGTGTTTAAATTGAGATAAAATAAATTGATTGCAACCACTTACGATAAAAAAAATTGAGTAAATTCAACAAATAATTTTTTTCAGTGTAGCTGCTTTAGTAATGAGGGAGCTTTGGATCCAGATGCAGTAGACACTTTTATTTAAACAAAACAACAAAAGTAAACCCATGCAGAGAACAGCATATTCCGAAAAAATCCAGGCTGAGAACAGAATATTCCAGACATGGAAGAAACAGAAATAAAACAAGTGTGCACTTAATGGGTTAGTTCACCCAAAAATGAAATTTCTTCCATTAATGACTCACCCCAATTTTGTTCCACACCCGTAAGACCTCCGTTCATCCTCGGAACACAGTTTAAGATATTTTAGATTTAGTCCGAGGGCTTTCAGTCCTTTGAATGTAAGTGTATGCACACTTTGCTGTCCACGTCCAGAAAGGTAATGAAAACATCATCAAAGTAGTCCATATGTGACATAATTTGGTTAGTAAGACTCTTTTGAAGCGTCGACAATACATTTTGGTCCAAAAATAACAAAAACTAAGACTTTATTAAGCATTGTCTTCTCTTCCGGCTTTGTTTGAATCCGCGTTCACGACGCCACAGTGACGCTGCTGACGTAAGACGCTGTGACGTGTTATCTGGTTATCTTTGGCGATTAGGGCATCAGGGACATGCACACTTACGCACCATTTAAAAAAAATATAGCAATACAAACAATGTAGAACAGCTTGTTTACAGCGTGCGTCTCCCTCAGACTACAAACGAAGCTCTGTCGCACCAGATAACACGTCACAGCGTCTTACGTCAGCAGCGTCACTGCGTCACGGTTTCGCTTAGAAGCCTATCATCTTCGAGCTTAGAGAAAACGCCCCATGGCGTGCCAATGCCATGGGGCATGCGGAATTGGCATACGTAACTCCGCCTCACCGCGTGAGTATAAAAGGAAGTACGTGGCAATATCGCATTATGTTACCTGCTTGAGGAGCCAAGACTGAACTCCTGCGTTCCAGGTAGCACAGCTGAAGTGGCAACGGCACGTTACGTCTCCGTTCCCTCCTCAGGGAACGAGGGTTACATCCGTAACCGAGACGTTCCCTTTCGTTCAGTCACTACGACTAACGAATGGGGGTCCCAATATAATCCCGCCACTCAGCTGTCTTCCAGTGCCCTGCGTAAGTGTGAGTACCCTTTCGTAAGACTAGTACGGACGAAGGACTCCCACTTAACACAGGAATACCAAGGTACACTGGGAAGCATATCCCAGTGAGGGAATGCCAAGATGCCTACCCGTGGGGAGGACTTAAGAGTACACATATGACCCGCTAAGGGCTGCATATGGGAAAACTCTAGGGTACCAGCCGAAGGTGGATTTTTAACCCTAGGGGTGGCAGGGACATGCCAGGGGAAGAAACCCGCTCACTGCGGAGGCTTACGGTGAAATACACGTGTGGGGGTCGCCGGAGGGGAACCATGCACACGGGGCACCTGGCCGGACACGAGGGTCTGGGCTCGCTAGAGGGCAGACACACAGGTATCGGCATAAGCAGTGCTGGAGGGACTCAGGGCTCTCGGGGAGCTCACCTGAGGAAAATATCGCACGTATCCAGTCCGAGGACTGGAAGGACGAGCAAGCGAAGACACCTGAGCCTGGCCCATTACCGGCCCCTCGGGGGGGCGAGTACATAGTCGGACACTGGCTCCACTCGGAGATTGTGGAATCTGGCGAATGTGTTAGGTGTCGCCCAGCCTGCAGCTCTGCAGATGTCTGTTAGCGAGGCCGAACCCCAAGGGGACATGGTCGACCTTGCTGCTGGTAAGCCAAAACAATGGTGTCCACTATCCAGTGAGACAGCCTTTGCTTTGAGAGAGCACTTCCCTTCCGCTCTCCACCATAACAGACAAAGAGCTGGTCTGAGGTCCTGAAACACTGCGTCATGCGCGGAGAGCGCGTACTGGACGGAGCAGTGCCAAGGCTGGGTCTGCCCCCTCCACGGGCAGCGCTTGCAGGTTCACCACCTGGTCTTTGAACGGAGTGGTGGGAACCTTGGGCACATATCCAGGCCGGGGTCTCAGGATCACGTGAGAGTTAGCCGGCCCGAACTCCAGGCACGCTTCGTCAACCGAAAATGCCTGCAGGTCCCCGACCCTCTTGACGGAGGCCAATGCGGTCAGCAGAGCAGTCTTCATCGACAGGAACTTAATATCAACCGACCGCAAAGGCTCAAAGGGAGGCCTCTGCAGAGCACTTAGAACTACTGAGAGGTCCCAAGAGGGTACGAGAGGAGAGCGAGGAGGAATCAGTCTCCTCGCCCCCCTCAGGAACCTGATGATCAGGTCGTGCTGACTTAGCTTTTTGTTCTCCAAGAGATCGTGGTGGGCAGATATTGTGGCCACATAAACTTTGAGGGTGGAGGGAGACAGCCTTCGCTCCAACCCCTCTTGGAGAAACGAGAGCACGGACCCGATCGGGCATTTCCAGGGGTCTTCTTGGCAGGAAGAGCACCAGGTGACGAAGAGGTTCCACTTCAACGCATAGGCATGCCGAGTGGACTCTGCCCTAGCGGAAGTGATGGTGGCGACCACCGTAGGTGGCAGGCCACTCAAACCTGCCGCGTCCCATCCAGGAGCCACACGTGGAGGTTCCACAGATCGGGACGCGGGTGCCATAGGGTGCCCCGTCTCTGAGTGAGGAGGTCCGGTCTCAGAGGAATAGGCCAGGGAGGGGCTGTCGCAAGGAGAATGAGTTCGGGGAACCAGGTCCGGCTGTGCCAATACGGGGCGACCAAAAGGACCTGCTCCTTGTCCTCCCTGATCTTGCACAAGAGTTGTGCGAGTAGGCTCACTGGGGGGAACGCGTATTTGCGTAGGCCCCGCGGCCAGCTGTGCGCCAGTGCATCCGTGTCGAGCGTGCCCTCGGTCAGGGAATAGAACAGGCTGCAGTGGGAAGAGTCGTGGGAGGCAAACAGATCTACCTGCGCGTCCCCGAACTGTTCCCAAATCAGCTGGACCGTCAGGGAATGGAGTCTCCATTCTCCCGGGAGAGGCTGAAACCGCGAGAGCTTGTCGGCTGCGAGGTTCAGGACTCCCGGAATATGGACAGCACGAAGGGACCTCAGGCGCTTCTGACTCCATAGAACGAGATGGCGGGCGAGTTGAGACATACGGCGGGAGCGTAGACCACCCTGGTGGTTGATGTACGCTACTACGGCCGTGTTGTCTGTCCGGACAAGCACATGTTGACCCTTCAGCAACACTCGGAAGCGGTGCAGGGCGAACCATACTGCCAGCAACTCGAGGCAATTGACATGCAAAAGGTGCTGGGGTCCTGTCCAGGAGCCCGCGGCTGCTTGTCCATTGCACATGGCACCCCAGCCCGTGGCAGAGGCATCCGTCGATACGACAACATGCCTGGAAACTCGTTCTAAGGGCACACCGGCCCGTAGAAAACTGAGGTTCGACCACGGGGTGAGCGTCTGTAAGCAGGCCCGAGTCACTTGGACCCGGAGCGTGCCAGACTGCCATGCCCATCTCGGGACTCGATCGCGAAGCCAATGCTGAAGCGGTCTCATATGAAGCAATCTGAGCGGCGTCACCGCGGCTGCAGATGCCATATGCCCCAGGAGCCTCTGAAATAGTTTCAGTGGAACCGCACTCTTGCTCTCGATTTGACGGAGGGAAGTCAGCAGAGACTGCGCGCACATGGCGACCGAGTCGATGTCCATACCGAGAAAAGAGATCCTCTGCGCTGGGCAGAGTTTGCTCTTCTCCCAGTTGACCCGAAGGCCCAGACGGGCTAGGTGTTGGAGCACCCGATCTCTGTGTCCGCAAACCTGCTCTCGAGAAGCAAACCGTAGGAACGGTCTGTGTCGAGGAAGGATGGAGACATGGAAGTAGGCCTCCTTCAGGTCGATCGCTGTAAACCAATCGAGAGGAAGAACGCATTCGAAAAGGCGTTTCGCAGTCAACATCTTGAATGGAAGCCGGTGAAGTGATCAGTTCAAGATGCGAAGGTCCAGGATTGGTCGTAACCCACCGGTTTTCTTGGGTACAATGAAGTAGGGGCTGTAGAACCCCGACTTCATTTCGGCCCGGAGGGACAGGCTCGATCGCTTCACTCCTTCAAGTGAACTATATTAGTGGACTAACGTAGGGAATAGTGAATGAGGGTTTAGGGAGCGATTTCGGATTCAGCCAAAGAAAACAGGAACTAATCTCATGAAGTCAAACTGCAGAAACAATAGGAACAGTAGTAGACTTCAAAATAAGAGTCTCTAAACAAAAGTCAGGAACATTTATATCTCACAATTTAAACTCTATTTCTCATAATAGTCACTTTATTCCATGTAATATTGTGATTTCCAGTTGTGAAATATCTTATAAATCACATTGTGACTTCTCACAAATGCTGGTATGTGTGTGTGTGTGTGTGTGTGTGTGTGTGTGTGTGTGTGTGTGTGTGTGTGTGTGTGTGTGTGTGTGTGTGTGTGTGTGTGTGTGTGTGTGTGTGTGTGTGTGTGTGTGTGTGTGTGTGGGCATGTTTTCGTGAAATATCATGTTTTCATTAAATAAATAATATAATGTGTATAATGACATGGGTATGACATAGGTATTACAAAAAGAGGGTGAAATATGAGGACGTTCCCCATGTCCTCACTTTTCAAAATGCTTATAAATCACACAGAATGAGTTTTTTTTCACAGAAAGTGAACTGCACAGTCTCCTGTGAGGGCTAGGTTTAGGGACAGGGGCAGTGTAAGGGGATAGAAAATACGGTTTGTACGGTATAAAAACCATTACGCCTATGGAATGTCCTCACATTTCACAAAAACAAACATGTGTGTGTGTGTGTGTGTGTGTGTGTGTGTGTGTGTGTGTGTGTGTGTGTGTGTGTGTGTGTGTGTGTGTGTGTGTGTGTGTGTGTGTGTGTGTGTGTGTGTGTGTGTGTGTGTGTGTGTGTGTGTGTGTGTGTGTGTGTGTGTGTGTGTGTGTGTGTGTGTGTGTGTGTGTGTGTGTGTGTGTGTGTGTGTGTGTGTGTGTGTGTGTGTGTGTGTGTGTGTGTGTGTGTAAAATATCTAATTTCTTGTTTTTATTTGATCTAGAATTAAATTTTTTTACTCTGAAGAAGAATTTTTTATTTGAGGCAGAAACTACTGAGCCACTAAAAGGACATGGGAATGGAAAAAATATATTTCAATGCTTTTGTGTGCGCTCACGAAAGTTTTGCAACTTTGCATTCGAACATGCAAACTTTTGTGTTCTTTGCGAGCAAACCGAAAGTTTCTCGGGGGAGCGCAAAACATTTTGCGAGAGAATGCAAAAGCATTGACAACTAATTTTTTTCTCCCATCTCATATTTTTTTCCTTCACCAAGTCCCTTTACGGTCTTTATAAGAAACTGATTTTGGGGAAAAATCGGCTAAATCATGTGGAATGGAGAAGGAAAATCAAATGATGCTTATTTAAATAAACATAACAGGCAAGGGACAGAACTTTGTGAATGACAATTGTTTCCATTTAACTTCCTTATTTGTTGTTAATGAAAAGTTTTGTCATACACACACCTACTTAATTTAGTTAGTGTGTTAAACACGTAATGTGTTGATTGATTCTTTATGTTGTACCGTTTATCTGTGGCTTTCAATAACTTCAAACCGTTTACAACTTAAAAATTATTTCAATGCAAAACGGCATCTAGCCTGAGGACATTTGAAAGCAGCCATGAGGTGACAATAAATATCTAAGCATGTGATGCTTATTAGTGGACAGAGAGCAGTTCATTGAGTTATGAGCAACTGTTCAGCTACTCAGCTGTGTTTATGATGAATATGTAAATATAGCTCTGTGTGTGTGTGTGTGTGTGTGTGTGTGTGTCAGCATGCTATTGTTTGTTTTTCCTGAATGTGTGCGTGAGAGACAGAAGGTGAATGCTGATCTGAGAGGAAATAGGCCCAGAGTCTGCACATTCGCTCAGGTCCAACTCGCTGTTTTTCGGGGCAGGTGCTGAGGTAGACTTCTTCATGAGCAAGTAGACCTCACCTCCACCTCGCACACACACACATCCACACGTTACCCCCCCTCACCCCCACACCCCCACACCCCGCAGCACTCATCATCACAGTGGCGACGCCAATCGATGTGCCGCGCCCCACTGAGCGTGTCTGCGGCAGGCCGAGCGCAGGGCTCCTCCACAGGGATTGTGGGAAATCTGATTTATGATGCCCGTGGTGCTGCTGACCACAAACTTTAACTCTTATTCCACTGTACTCCCTCTTTGCTTTCCTCTCTCCCTCTTTTTCTGTTTGTTCCTCCTGTGTCTCTTTTACCCTATGTGTGGGTTTCCTGTGTTTCCACAGTCATCTCAAAGTTCCCAAACCGTTTTTATCGGCGAGAATAGTCGCAAAGACTCAGCGAGCATGAAGGCCTACTTACACAATCATGCTCTCGCTTCCCACAGTAACAGGATGTAGGGCAGGTGAGCTTCAAAGAAGTAGCGGAGAGATTGAGAAAGCTTTGCTAAGAGGGATATAGAGAGCTGTGAGATGGATGAGGAGAGGGGAGAGATGATACCGTTTCATTGGGATCTGTGGAGGAGATGGAAAAAGAGGTTGAGTTTAAAGAATTGTGGCAGATGTTCATGGACACTTTAATGCTCAGGCTCCTTCATCTGGTGTTCAGCTCTGCCCTGAAGTTCAGCTGGAGACTAAATGAGACAGACGAAGAAAGAACAGGTGAAGGTAAAAGGTCATAAGTGCATAAAAATAAATATATTTCAGAATAAAGGTGATTTGTGTCATGTTTAAAATACTTAAATATACAGAGACAATATAAGGGGGAGGAGATGGACCGCTCATAGAAGAATTTATGGAATAAATACTTATTGTAACAAAACCAAATCCAGTATGGTTTTTACTACTGTAGATTGTGCATGCGCTTTAAATATTTAAGCTGTTTTAGTATGATTTGAGCTAAAGAAGCTATATATGACAACATTATTTTGTATATGTAACTGATTTTATTGCACATTTTAACATATAAAATGTGCTATTAAAATGATCTTGAAAAAGATTTGATTTTTATCCATTTAAGTAGATAAGATCTGACCAACCCAACACAGCAACACTGGCTCAACCAACATTTAGGGGCAGCACTATCTATTTGACAATGTAGTGCTGTAGGGATGACGCATTTTTGTTGGTGTATTTTGTAGGATGACATATTTTTAGCCTGAAGTCAGTGTTTAAATTTTTTGTTTAAATATGTGTTTGATCAAATCCCTGAAATAAGATATTTTCATGGTTTATTCTGACATAAAATACATCAGTAATACCCCCTTGTGATTTTTTAAATGCTTTTACTTGTTTTGAAAAAGACA
This sequence comes from Gobio gobio, assembly GCF_949357685.1. Classification (NCBI taxonomy): domain Eukaryota; kingdom Metazoa; phylum Chordata; class Actinopteri; order Cypriniformes; family Gobionidae; genus Gobio; species Gobio gobio. Next base: position 20,481,548 of record NC_137110.1, read on the forward strand.
GTTGGCTAAATGGAACAACAGATTTTGTCGGGCACAATATTTAATATTTTTAGTTTAAAATATCCAAAAACGACTAGAACAATGTTATATATTTTGTTGACCTGTGTACTTACATCATTCAAAATGTTTCCAACAATGTTTAAATCAAGAGAAATCAGCAATTTTAACCAGTGTTACGGACCTTGTCCTTGTGTCACCTGTCAATGACATCATATCCGCTCTGCCCTTGGTTTCCGTATAAACCATGGAAACTCCAAAGACGCATTAATATAATATGTACATGTACAGAAGACGAGAGTTCTTTATTAAACTCATAAAAGACAATAGAATTACAGGAATACTGGATTCTAAACACAGAAATGCCACATGATCATGAAGACCTTGAAGCATATGAGGGAGAAACAGACACACACCTCATATGCTCAAGTGTAAGGGGCTTTCCTTGCCATTAATGCTTGGATAACACGCACGTCTCCTTCCATTAAAAACAATGGGCAGCCAGTGCGGTGGATGGGATCTACATAAACCTACCAACATATGTGGCATAATTTTTTGAATGACTTATCGCAAGAGAGAAAAAAAATTGTTTTAGTCACATAACATTGGTTAATGGAAACGCTGTAATTTTGCAATAGTTTTTTAATCGACATTTAGAAAATATCGCAAATGTTTTGCACAAATCTGTAATGGAAACGCGGCTATAGACAACACTATTTTGTCAAGTGGCTAACATAGCATAATCAGAGAGAGCTTTCACCATCATACAATACATTTTAAAATTAATTGCATGTCATTTAGGCCTAGTCCACACGTACACGGGTATTTTTATAACCAGAGTTTTTCCTCCTCCGTTTAAAAAAACAATCGCGTCCACACAAGCACGGTTTAAAAAAAATCTCCGTCCACATGAAAACGCAAAACCGCGCTATGATTGGCTGCCTGATCTCCACATGGATCCCATCCACGGAGGGATGCTATGGGCTCAGTGAAACCCTTCTACAAGTTTACTTTGGACTCAGTGACAGGGAACTGTACACATGGGCAGGCCCAAGTGGACTGAAGCTTCACCTACTTGCCTTACTATGTTGTATTATTGCATTCTGGCGCCTCTGTTCTGCAATACAATGAGATAACTGCGCATGTATCTATATAGGCTACATGTGATAAGTGCTATTAGCAGAGTTATTAAAGGTCCCGTTCTTCGTGTTTTTTTGAAGCTTTGATTGTGTTTACAGTGTGCAATATAACATGTTCATGTTTCGCGTGTAAAAAAAACACAGTATTTTTCACACAATTTACTTATCTGTATACCGCTGTTCTCACCATCCTAAAAACGGCTGGTGATTTCCTTGTGCTATGAAGTCCCTCCTTCAGAAATATGTAACGAGTTCTGATTGTGCAAGCGGTTCCTGTGCTGTGATTCGACCACAGCTTAGCGCACGTGAAAGCGGTTCCTGTGTTGTAATTTGACAGCAGCTTAGCGCACGTTGGAAAGGTCACGCCTCTTAACGGGGAGATGTATGCGTTCAATAATCTCTACAGCGTCCCTGGGAAAGCCAAACAAAGGTGATTTGACTCCTGGATGAAAATAACAGCGTCTCGATGACTTGGCGATAAACACACTCAACGCAACAGTTCCTTTTCTCCACGCGACCGTCCGCTTCTCCACGTGGGACAGCAACAAGACCGCGCCCCCTTTTTCGCGTTTCTTTGTGGGCGGAGGTTAGTCTGTTCTACTGCTCTACTGACGTAATTAAAGAAGGAAGTACCAGGATGTAGTCCAAGCCAGCCGTTCGCTGTAGGCTTTGAAAGGGAACTTCTGTTAAATAAAATATCTCGCTTGGCATTGAACTTTGAGCTTTATAATTTTACAGGTATTATTTATGCTCTAACAGCAACATTACACACTAACTAAAGTTTGAACAATGGAATCGCGAAGAAGGGGACCTTTAAAAGCTACGTCCGCCATTGCATAGACTCGATTCATGTAACGTTAAACAAAAGCGATAACGGCGCACAAACTGACGTCAAACAAAGGAGAGAACGGTGCACATTTTGACTTAACAAGCCTAAATCTCCGGTTTCGCCATCTACACGACAACGCTGTAACCGGAGTTTCTAAAAAACTTCACCCTGGCCGGAGTTTTCAAAAAAGTCCGGTTTCAGTAACCGGACAAGTCTCTCAAACCAGCCACTGAGCGAAAGCACAGAGTAACGTTGTAACATGACACACTTAAATGTATTTAGCATGAAAACACAGCATTACCCCACATAAGCAATGAAAAGAGTGGAAGGGTCCGTCTCTCATTATCTCTTTCATGAACAGAATCCGTCAGATTCCTTTCCATCGGCCGTGGAGGTGAAAAAAATACCATACAACTCCCATGATTCCACGATCATTCACAGCATCATCAAGCTATGCCTTTGTTTTTAATAAGCAACCTCTAGCGGCGAAACTTACATACTGTGGCTTTAAACATCATCATGGCGAACAGGTAAACTTATCTACTCACTTGCACTCTTGCAAACTATTCTAATTCAAACTTTCTTGGAAAATTTTTTTTTATTATTATTATAAAGACTGAAAGAGTTGTTGGAAGCTTAATGGTGGTGACATTAAAGTCATGCAACTGTCATGTAGCTTGTTTATAGCCTACATTTAGCTTTTTATGCCGATTGTATTTAGGCTTCAAAACTAATTTATGAAGATTAACATGATGGAAAAAAAATTGTAAATCACAAACCTGTTATTTTTGGTCACAAGGCTTATTTTCTGCAATAATCGAAAAGACAATTGAAAAATCCAATATATATATATATATATATTGTGTCATGGCCCAGGGTGATGCTAACTTCCGGTTTGGCCTACAAAAATGTGTCATCACTGCGAGCCTCTATTGCAAATAGGTAATATGCATGACTGAAAAAACATGGGTGCTAAAGACCCCAAAAGTCTTATAACAAAGTTTTTATGTGGATGTCTTTCGCAACTTCTTTACAAACTCTTTTCAAACTATGTTACAGTTTCTGAACTCTGTATGAGTAAAGGATGATATACAGTCATCATGTATGTTAATAAAGTACAGTCATCACTGCAAATTCCAAAATAAACCCCCAACAAGGTGATCAAGACCGCAACACTATGCAGAGAATCAACATTTCATTCTGAAGGGGGTTAATACTGCGTGGCTACTCACCTAAAGTAAACAAATTGTCATGAAATATTAATTTGAGTTGAAATATTAATTATTCATTAATTGAATTTTTTTTTTAATAAGTGATGAGAGACCTGAAACTAGACATTGTGGGAACACAGTTTACCGATCATATTTGATTGCAGAGTGTTTGACCAGAATCAAGTATTTCTGAGAGTTGTGCAATTATAAACTATAAGGTGCAGACATAAATGCACAAACATCACACTTTATATTGATTTAATATTTTACCGAAATGTAGATCTTTAGGGTTTAACTGACTCATACATTGCTATTGATAAATGACTGATAATTATATTTTTTACCCCTTAACCTATCAAATAAATCTTTTGGTATTTTTACATTATGTGATATGCTTTTAAAGTATGTTCATGCTGGGGACCATTGGCTGGTCTTCATATTGTAATTGATTTAGCCCCAACGATGTAGACAAAACCTGACCCTTACATACATACATACACACTCTCTACTCTGAGGGCTTTTGTGGAATAGGTGACTGAGAGAAAATAATTGCCATTCCCTTTTGGTTTGTGTATTACAGAACTAAATAATACACCCAGATTTCCACATCTCATCCATAATTACCCTAGGGGCTGATACAATACAGGAGAGACACTAGGAAGAAGAAAGAAAGAGAACCAGAGAGAGAAAATGATATACTGAGAGTTTATGCGTTTATTGTGATGTGTGTGGATGATTTAACCTGTCCCACAGAAGGTTTGGATCTGTCCCATAGGTCCTTATTAAGTATTCAGTGACTCTAAGTGTACGTGTGCGTTTGTGCTTGTGTACGTTCTTGTTGATGCAGGTACATGCAATTTGTTTTTTACACATATGCACATCTATGACAAACACTAATCATAACAATTTTGCCTCATATACCTTTAAACATTAAAATGCATAATTTCTCAGTGTGCGGCTGCAGGGATTCATTTGCATTCATGTTGCAAATTAACACATGAGTCAGAAAAGAATCAGTGACACTCAACTCTCTGCGTTAAGTGTGGGCCCATGGGAGAAAAGGTCAAAATAGCTCTATGATTTTATTCATTTTATTCATAGCATGAGCTTCTGAGTAAAAATGGGGAAAAGTTTTATGCATATTATAATCTATAATAACATTATTGTATTTAGAACAAGCTAAATGGTACGGATATGTAGGTCTGCAGGGACGACATGATAATGCTGGACTGTATTATGAACACACTGTAAAACATCCAGCACTCTATGAGACACATTACTTTGACCGATTGAGTAAATGATTGCTGTATCTGCAGGGGGTGCAGACTTCCTACTGTGTGTGTTTATGTCTGCACATACAGTATGGATGGAAATCTATGGGTGTTTCCCTTGTGCCAACAAGAGATCTTTTATTTTTTATACTGTCAGATTAAATGTTTTGTTTTGTTTTGTTTGATACATGTTAGCTTTTTGCGTAATTTTTGGTCCCAGTTTAGTCTTTAACTTCTATGTAATAACTGATAACTCTCCTACCTCACATCTTCCTTCACTTTGTTATTTGCACTACCGACTGTTTATCACAGTAACAACTGTTTACATATGCATCTTACACTGCCATATCTTAACTGGATTATGCTCATTTGCACTGCCGACTGTATTTATAGTACCAATGTTTACATTTGCATTTTTGCACTGTACTTCTAAATGTAATATGCAACCACTTTCCACTGCACTTTACACTTTTTTTTCCGGATAGCTCTGTCCATAATTTATTGCACTACCCTAATCCACTGCTATTCCTCATATTAGCCTAACATATTATTGTATACCTCTATCTGTAAAATTCTGTTTATAGTAATAGCCATCTGTATATTGTATTCATAGTACATATTCACCTGTAAATTCTGTTTATAGTAATAGCCATCTGTATATTTATTCACTGTACATATTCACCTGTAAATTCAGTTCTGTTTATAGTAATAACGTCTCTCTATTTATACATATTTATACATATTCAGTACATATCCATGTCCTGCACTTACGCATCCATTGTATATCCTGCACTTGCTGCTATTGCACTTCTGGTTAGACCTAAACTGCATTTCGTTGCCTTGTACTTGTACTTGTGTAATGACAATAAAGTTGAATCTAATCTAATCTAATCTAATAAGATTTAAATTAATCATTTGATACAATACGCTTATTGTGTACATGCAAGTTCTTTAATTGTACTTACATTTTTAAAAATACCTGCATATAATTGTAACATGTGGCTTCTAGTATGCTTGTTAATGAAGATGCAAGGAGAAACTGACAAGGAGTAACTGAACCACAGAGCTTAAATTCACAGGGCAAACAAAGGAAACTTAACAAGAGACAGGTGGCAATAATGAGTAACTATAGAAATAAAAGAGCACATAATGAGTAACCAAGGAGACAGAGAGGGAAAACAAGAGCACAGGAACAACTAAACAGAACATAATCCTAAAATAACACTTCCAGAAGGTACATTGTAACATAATTCCAACAGTGGAGGGAGGTTTGCTGGAAATGGAGAAGAAGAGCTGGTATAGGAAGACACCATGGCGGAGATGATGGAGGGAGGAACCAGAAGGAGATGATGGAGGAAGGAGTTGGAGAGAGACACAGAGGCAAACCAACAGGACGGAGGACCACGGCGGAACTGATGGAGGGTGGAGCCAAAGTGGAGTCTGGAGCCCGGCCAACATTGGAGGAGCTGGGAGAGGTGGAGACCCAGGTGGAGCCGAGGAAATGAAGAGACTGGGGATGACACCAAAAGATCTGGAGGGCAAGGTGGAGCTGCAGTCACGAGCGGCCGAATTGGACGCAGGGTGCTGGAGGACTGAGGCGGAGCTGGTGAGACTGAGGACCAAGGCAAAGCCAGAGGAAGGTAGGAGCCCAACTGAGCCGATGGGGTGGAGGGTTGAGGCGCAACTGAAAGTCCAGAATTCTGTTACGTAAGCAGAGTGACGACTGACCAAGGAGAAACTGGAAGGACGAGGCAGCCCGGTGGAGCCATAAGGACGATGGTCCCAAGGCAGAGCCAGGGGATCCACTAGAGCTGGAGACCTGAAGGCCCAAGGGTGATCAGCAGAGTGGAGCCACCAGAGGAGGAACCGAGGGACTGCAGGGAGCCAACAGAAGCTGGGCCAAGGAAATGGCTGATATAGGTAGAAGAGGCGGGAGAGGGAGGCTGAGTGGATCATCAGGGACGAAGGAGACTTGGAGCTGGGCGGGACCAGAGGTGACGTGAGACTTTGGGGGAATAACCTCCTCCATTTCCTCAACCAATTGTATCAAAATCAAGCACAGTTCACCCTCAGCGATGGGAGTATGGGTGGGGCTCCACTTCATGTGTTGCTGGATCCTGCACCTGGTCAGACTCCATATTGACCATTTCCTCTGCAACAAAGAGGACTTTTGGCAGTTGCTCTGGCTAGGGCTCCGTAGCAGGCACAGCCTCTGGGTCTGCAGTGGGATCAGGCAGTTGGTTTGTGATGGACGTGGGTCTTAGCTGCTGGGATTTGAGGTTTCGTGGAGCTGACCTTCCGGGAAAACACTTTCCAGGCAGGTAAGGATGTAATCCTTACATGTGAGGTTCCTCATATCAGGCTATTCCACATCCTGAATATTATTGGCTCCAATCCAATAAATGGCATCATCCAGGTGTGAAAAACTTGAAAATCCAATAAAGCAAGCAGTATATTCCCACAAGGGAAGGTTCCTTTTACCAAGATCTAAAAGACTTTTGTTAGATCCATAAGGTATAAGATCAGTTCTTCTGTAACATGTGGTACTACAATGAAGATTATTACAACCCAGTAATTACCCAGTAATTATTACAACCCAGTAATTATTACAACCCAGATTATTACAACCCAGAAACAGATCACCACATACCCAAATCAGAAGCCATGGATGAACAGGGAAGTGCGACTCCTGCTGAAGTCACGCAATACTGCCTTCAGATCAGGAGATGCACAAGCCTACAGCGCATCCAGAGCAAACCTGAAGAGGGGCATCAAAAAGGCCAAGCACTGCTACAAGCTAAAGATAGAGGGTCACTTTTCCAACTCTGACCCTCGACGCATGTGGCAGGGCATCCAGGCCATCAGTGACTACAAACCCACCCACTCCACCCCCGCAGCCACTGATGTCAACTTCCTGAACGAGCTAAATCACTTTTACGCTCGTTTTGAAAGAGACAACAGAGAAACTGCCACCAAGCTCAAACCCTCAGCTGACCCACCAATCACACTCTCCTCCACAGATGTCTGCAAGTCACTGAGCCGGATCAGCGCGCACAAGGCTGCTGGACCAGACAACATCCCTGGTCGTGTTCTCAGGGCATGTGCGGAGCAGCTCGCTGAGGTTTTTACAGACATTTTCAACCTGTCTCTTGCCCAAGCAGCTGTACCTTCATGCTTTAAACGCACGTCCATTGTGCCAGTGCCAAAACACTCTAACCCGAGGTGCCCTAATGACTACCGCCCTGTAGCACTCACACCCATCGTCATGAAGTGCTTTGAGCGGCTGGTCCTGGAACACCTAAAAGACTCTCTACCATCCACATTGGACTCACACCAGTTTACCTACCGCAGCAATAGGAGCACAGAGGATGCCGTTTCCATGGCACTGCACTCTGTGCTCACTCACCTGGACAATAAGAACACTTACGCACGCATGCTGTTTGTTGACTTCAGCTCAGCATTCAACACTGTCATCCCATCCAAGTTAATAGCCAAACTTGGAGACCTGGGCATCAATACCTCAATGTGCAACTGGATTTTGGACTTCCTAACTGACAGACCCCAGAATGTTCGTTCAGGATCCACCTGCTCCACATCCATCACACTCAACACTGGTGTACCACAGGGCTGTGTGCTAAGTCCGTTTCTCTACTCCCTCTTCACCGCCGACTGCAAGCCTGTGTATGGATCTAATTCTATCGTCAAGTTTGCGGAAGACACAACGGTGATTGGTCTCATCAGCAACAACGATGAGACTGCCTATAGGGAGGAGATCCAGCACCTGGCCACATGGTGCGCTGATAATAACCTGCTCCTCAACACCACCAAAACGAAGGAGCTCATCGTGGACTTCAGGAAGGAGTCAAGAGGCACACACGACACCATCCACATCAATGGAATGGCTGTTGAACGTGTCTCCAGTTTCAAGTTCCTGGGGATCCACATCTCGGCGGACATGTCGTGGACGACCAACACCTCCAGCCTGGTCAAGAAGGCTCACCAGCGCCTCTTCTTCCTGAGGACACTGAGGAAGAATCAGCTCTCCTCGGCTATCCTGGTGAACTTCTATCGCTGCGCAATAGAAAGCATCCTGACCAACTGTGTAGCAGTATGGTATGGGAGCTGCTCTGTTGCGGAGCGCAAGGCACTGCAGCGGGTGGTGAAAACTGCCCAGCGCATCACAGGGACTCCACTGCCTGCCATCGAACACATCCAGAGGAAACGCTGTCTGCATCGAGCTCACAGCATCCTCAAGGACTCCTCTCACCCAGCCCACAGACTGTTTTCTCTCCTGCCCTCCGGCAGGCGTTTCAGGATCCACCGGACCAGGACCAGCAGACTTAAGAACAGTTTTTTCCCCAGAGCTGTCTCCTTACTGAACTCAAACCCCCGCTGATCCACTCCCCTCATATACTGATAACTCTCCTACCTCACATCCACCTTCACTTTGTTACTTGCACTACCGACTCTTTATTACAGTAACAACTGTTTACTTATTCATTTTGCACTACCACACCGTAACTGGATTATGCTCATTTGCACTGCCGACTGTTATTTACAGTACCTACTGTTTACATTTGTATTTTGCACCGTACTTCTAACTGTAATATGCAATCACTTCCACTGCACTTTTACACTTTTTTTCGGATAGCTTCTGTCCATAATTTATTGCACTACCTTAATCCACTGCCATATTCCTCATTTTAGCCTAACATATCATTGTATACCTCTATCTGTAAAATTCTGTTTATAGTAATAGCCATCTGTATATTATATTATATTCATAGTACATATCCACCTGTAAATTCTGTTTATAGTATTAACCATCTGTATATTATTCACTGTACATATTCACCTGTAAATTCTGTTTATAGTAATAACCATCTCTCTATTTATAGACATATTTATATATACTCAGTACATATCCATGTCCTGCACTTATGCAAACGTTGTATATCCTGCACTTGCTGCTATTGCACTTCTGGTTAGACCTAAACTGCATTTCGTTGCCTTGTACTTGTACTTGTGTAATGACAATAAAGTTGAATCTAATCTAATCTAATCTAAGATGCAAGGAGAACTCCAAGAATAGGCTAAAGTCTTTATTAAACTAAACAAAACACGCAGGAGATTACAAGAGCAAAAATTAGTAACAAAAACCACACTTGTGTCAACGAGAACTGACAAGGAGTAACTGAAACACAGGGCTTAAATTCACAGGGTAAACAAAGGAAACTAAATGAGAGACCGGTGGCAATAATGAGAATAATGAGAACCAAAGAGCACTTAATGAGTAACCAAGGAGACAGAGAGGAAAAACAAGAACTCAGGAACAACTAAACAGAACACAATCCTGACAGTAATTACATCTCTAATTTCTTTCTTTAAATACATCAATTTCACTCTTGACCCTACACCTATCCCTTAAACAACCCCTAAACCTAACAATACCATGAAACCTGTCTCTAACTTTACCCGTAAGTACATTGTTCCAAACTTTTTTAATAACCTTTAAAAAAATAACAATACTGACACAATAATAATAATAATCGTCATTATACTATACATCTGTTTGTGTATAAACAATCAATTGCGAGAGTCAGAGTACCAGATAATATGGGATCAAACATTAATTCCTTCCTCATTGATCTGATGTGTGTGTAGGAAAAGGAGTACACTGAAACACTTTCTCTCCATCTCTCTCCCGCTTTCTCTCTCTCCCTCTCTGTGTAATTCTATATTCTCTCCTAAGAGGCTTATGTTTAATATCATAGATGTGCATTTGATGAGATGGCAAGTTTTGAAATGTAGCTTTGATAGCTATATCAATATCTCATCACTTTTTCATATCATTGACAAAACACTGCGTCTGTATCTGCCCTGCAGACACATAATTTAAAAAGACCATGGCTCATGTTAGAACATTTCTGTCTAGTTGAGATGTTAGTATATTATCATGACATACTTCATGGTTGACTTTTATGATCCTCTTTGTTTATCTTTGACTTATGATTTAAAAAAAAAAAAAAAAAGAAAGAAAAGAAAAGAAAATTTCTTCTTCTGCTCACGTCTACTTGCTAAAAACACACAGTAAACATTTGCATTCATCTCCAACCAATCTCACGCATTACACTACACAGTACGGTGCACACAAACACTGAAGCACTCATCCTCATCTTTAACCCACTGGGGATTGTGGGAGATATATTTGTACCCCTTCTCACTTTTTCTTGTCTCTATGCATCTCCATTACAGTGTGTATTTCTGTGGTTTACATCAACCTGGTTATGAAAGGACCGAATCCCTGGCCTGGACAAATATAAACAAGGCACAGGTGAGAATTAAACACCCTAAAAATACAATTAAATAAAAAATATATAAAAAATAAAATATTTTTTTATATATACCAACATTTTACAATAAATTCCTTATTAGTTAATGCATAAATTCAATTTTAAGGTGTCCTTGTTAATGTGTAATTATATATTTAGGGACTGAGTAATAATAATTAACTATATTTACATACTTTGGGGTTTACAATTTATTTTAAGGTGGCATTGTTACAGTGTAATTATACAGTACTAAGTAATAGTAATTATCTACATGTACTTACTAGGGTTAGGGTTAAGGTTTGGTTTAGGGTTAGTTGCATAACTATGCATAATTGACTGTTATTACTAGTATCTATGTAAAATGTGTAACAGGTAAAATAAAGTGTTTTGCTTCAGGTTTAGGGTTTGGTTTAGGGTTAGTTGCAGGTAGTTATGCATAATTTATAGTTATTACTACAGAAACTATATTGAACATAAGTACACTTAAATGTTACCCAAATGAGCAATAGATTTGCTACAGTTTTTACTAATCTTTGTTAAGGTTAATTAATAATTATGAACAGATACAACATTTTGATTTTAATACTTATTAGTAAATGTTGAAATTAGCATTAACTAACATTAATAAAGGCTAAGGTAACATTTTTATGGTAAGACTTTATTTTACAGTGTCATTGTTACATATGTTACTTACCATAGTAATACAGTAAATTATGCATAATTAAATGCAACTAACCCTCAAACCAAACCCTAATTCTACCCTAACCCTAGTACCCTCAGTACTTAAATATATAATTACACTATAACAATAACACCTTCAAATAAAGTGTAATCCATTTTATTTCAAGGTGACGTAGTAACATGTTACATGTACTTACTAATACAGGAAAAAATATGCATAATTACAAGTAACTAACCCTAACCATAACCATAACCCTATAGTAAGTACATGTAGTTAATTAATATTACTCAGTACGTATTTCTGTAATTAAACTGTAATAGCATCACCTTATAAAGGGTTACAGTGTAATTATATATTTAAGTACTGAGTAATATTAATTAACATGTACTATAGGGTTAGGGTAGAATTAGGATGGTTAGTTGGTGAGGGTTAGTTACATGTAACAGTTAAATGAAACCTTATTGTAAAGTGTCAAACTAATTTTAACATTAAATTTCAACACAATTTAATATTTAATTTTAAAATTAGATATTTTTTTGTTTACAGTTTTAAATCCTAAATGTACAAAAAAAAGCACGAATAATAACACTCTTACTAATATTTCTTGCTTTTTCTCTGTGTCACAACCCCCAGCCTGCTTCCTCTTTTGCTCCTCTCTCCCCTCTCACACTCGCTCTCTCTCTCTGTCCGTTTCCCGGTGTGTCGGGAGTGTGTAAACGGGTGTCAGTGTGGTTGATTGGGGATTAGAATGGAGGTTTATTCACTGCGGGGAAAGTGATGCGGTGATTAGCGTGGTAGTCGCGGTGCCAGCCGCGTGCTGCTGAATTAGCAGCATGTTTGAATGAGATAAAAGGGCCAGGCTTACCCCCTCCACCCTGACTCCACATAATCCCACTACAGCTGTGAAATGAACAGGCCTCTCCCGGCCAGCCAGGCCTCAACCTGCCTCAGAGCGCACTCTCACACACACGTACACGCTCACACACAGATATTCCCGGTCGAAAGCTCCCTCTCTACAGCACCCACGGGACAACCACCTACGTGCTATTACCTCGACCGTCCCTTCTACACTGACGGTAAGGTCATCCAGCAGACTGCAACACACAACATTCCATCTCCTTATCAATCATTCCTTTTTATTTTTATTCCTTTATGTAAAAAAATGTGCCTCCCAAGTGGGAATACACTAAAAGCATACATAAACATGGCTGACATAAACTCCCTCCATTACCACCAATCAGCTTAGTGACATTTGGACTGGCAAAGATACAGTAGGTAGTATATATACTGTATATATGTTTATCCCTGGACATGAAGCAATAGCAAAACTGATGAGTCAACCATTTGAAAGGCAACGATAAATAGATAATCCACACTTCTTTGCCAAAAGCCGTATAAGTAAAATTCAACCTGCATATTTACAACGATTTTAAGAGTAACGCATTCAGTACTTTCAGAAAGTGTTTTGTGTACAGAAAATGGCGGTTCAAAACAAGACTAATTCAGTTCACTGGCCTGATGCTAAAGCCTGAAAAATATGATACAAGACGACTTCAAGTTTCTGCACCATACCTTTTTTTTGTCAAAACACATCCCCTCCCCCATTTTCTCTCCGTCGCGCTCACTCTCTTTTCCATATTTAGAGACCCACACGTTATTATTTGCCATCTTTATTCTGCTGAATCGGCGGTAAACAAATGAACTGAGATGTACGGCGAACATTATTGGGCAAGATGGCCAATTCTTGCATGGAACCATTAACAAAATGGGCCCCTTCCTTTGTATAATAGTGCTTGCTTTGTCATATGGGAGATTTAATTTTCCACAGTTTAAACATTATTTCCTAAGTTACAAGCAGTTAAAGCAATTAAGAGGGAAAACACACTGATACTTGTATTTGCTTGGGGGAGTCCAAAGCTTCATCTTATATAAACTGCTGCTTTGATGATGATATAGAAACCTGTGTTACGATTACAAATGTTTAAGAAATACGCTTTACATAAACATTAGTGCGACAGTCTCACAGGATTTAAAGGGACAGTTGTAGACGTAATCATTTACTCACCCTTATGTTGTTCCAAATCTTTCTTGGAGAATGTTTCATATTGAAGAATGTTGGTTACCAAACCATTTTTGGTGACCATTGACTTTCACTGAATGGAGTGAAAAAACCCTGAGACATTTCTCACAATACCTTCTTGTTTTATAGACTAAAGTGCAGGTTTGGAACAACATGAGGGTGAGTAAATGAATGTTAATTTTTGGGTGAACTATCCCTTTAAAGCTGAAGTGCATTATTTTTTCAATGTTTAAATACATTATTTTGTCAGCTTATAGAGACCCCTGTAAGCCATTAATTGATTAATTTCCCCAAAAAGTGTAAATAATGTGGCTCTGTTTCATCAAATCACCATCCTGACAACTAATTTCATGAGGTTGTGGCGGAGCTATCTGTCTCAACCAATCGCAGATGAAATTTAACATTATTATTATTGTTTTAGCAATTTTTCACCTTGGAATTAAAAGGTTCTATCTGACATGTTTGTCAAAATTGAGATATTCACATATTCTCATTATGTAATAACTTATTTACATCATGTGATGTTTTTTTAGGTGATTACGGTGGCCCAGTAGTGCACAACACAACAAAATTTTAAAAAGCATACATAAGTTCACAACACAACGAAATAAATCCACAACACAACGAAATCAAGCCACAACACAACGAAAAAGCCACAACACAAAGAAATAAAGCCACAACACAACGAAATCAAGCCACAACACAACGAAAAAGCCGCAACACAACAAAATAAATCCACAACACAACGAAATCAAGCCAGAACACAACGAAAAAGCCACAACACAACGAAACCAAGCCACAAACACAACGGAATCAAGCCACAACAAAACGAAAAATCCACAACACAACGAAATAGCCACATCACAATGGAAATGCTCCCAACCACTGGGGACTCTCGGAGTGCGGTAGTTCCCTTTCAGTCGGTCACTACGACGTATGTCGGTAATACCGACGAATTGGCATCACTTCAGAGAGCCCCTATCAGCTTCGAGAACTTAAGAACAGGCCAATGAACAATTGGCGTGCGAGATTTGCATCTCGCGCTCCGCCCCGCGTCGCGGGTATAAACAGGAAGACGTCATTCACTTCGGAGCCGAACCGACGTTTTGAAGTACAGACTGCTTTCCTGAAATTCAGCGAAATGTATCAGAGAACGAAGAGGATCGTGTGTTGGTGTGACGGCACTCTCCAGCGGGACCGCGAACTCAGCTGCAAAGAAGGACACAGGCTGCACTATCCCCTATGTGTTGCCGCGGTTTCCCTGGGTGCTTCAGCACTCTCTAAAATAGCGTTTCCTCACAAAAACTGCACATGGGTGTGACTGCGTCTTTCTCAAGATGTCATTCCACCCGTGCGTTTCTGGATGCGGTCGTTCCCTCTCGCCCGCTGACGGCCACACTCACTGCATCACGTGCCTGGGCTTACAGCACGCTGAGGCAGCGTTTGTGAATAGTTCGTGTTCTCACTGCGGGAACATGACTATTGCGGTGCTTAGATCCAGACTCTCCTACCTCCGGGAAGGCGGAGTCCCCCTCCCCATACCTCGATCTAGAGCTATCCCTAACCAGGATAGACCTACTTCGACGGATGACCGGGATGATCTGAGGATAACGTTCAGGACAAACCCGCCTAGTGTCCCTACGCAGGTCCCTGAACCCTCACAAGCACCGCTGCCGGTGGCGCCACCGGAAGAGATCGCTGGTCCCGCCCACGGGCGCCCAGTCATCTCTTTCGGATCGCCCGTGGACGAGCAGATGTCGATCGCAGCATTGGAGGGGGAGTTCCAGTCCTCGGAAGATGAGGACTCAGCTGTACTGCCTCCCTCTGGGAGAGTGGCAACGGTTGAGTCGGACCCCGAGTTGACGGCTATGCTTTCCCGGGCCGCCGAAAAGGTCGGGCTTGTGTGGAACCCTCCACCACGTCCCGAACCTTCTAGGTTGGATGATTGGTTCCTGGGGGGGGGGTCGCGCTGGTTCTCAGCATCCCGCCCCAGTGCCATTCTTCCCGGAGGTGCATGAGGAGCTTTCCAGGTCGTGGACGACACCCTTCAGTGCCAGAAACAGACCTGGAGGCTCCTCCCTCCTCACTACCCTTGACGGTGGACAGGCCAAGGGTTACGAGAGGATCCCGCCAGTCGAACGCGCCGTCGCGATGCAGCTGCGTCCGGCGACCGCCTCCGAGTGGCGTGGTGATCCTCGTCTCCCGTCCAAAGCCTGTAGACTTTCGTCCAGTCTGACTGCGAAAGCCTACAGGTCCTGCGGACAGGCCGCGTCTGCCTTGCATGCCATGGCGTTGCTCCAGGTGCACCAGGCCCAGGCACTCATGGACATGCACGAGGGTAGGTCTGACCCAGACCTCCTCCGGGAGCTCCGGGCGGCGACGGACCTCGCCCTCCGGGCGACGAAAGTTACCGCCCGTTCCTTGGGTCAGGCGATGTCCACCTTAGTGGTCCAGGAACGGCATCTCTGGATCAACCTGGCCGACATGAGGGAGACTGACAAGAACCGGTTCCTGGACTCCCCCATATCGTCGGCCGGGTTGTTCGGCGACGCGGTCGAGAATTTCGCCCAGCAATTCTCGGCCGCCCAGAAGCAGACGGAGGCCATAAAACACATCCTGCACCGGCGGCCCGCTGCTGCCTCCACCCGGCCGCCGGCTGCAGCACCTCCGCCTGCCCGTCGCCGAGGACGTCCTCCTGCGGCCGCCCCCGCTCCCGCCCCAGCCCAGCAGCAGCCTTCCACCGGCCGTGGGCGTGGAGCCGGTCGCAGGAAGAACGTCCAGCCCGCTCAGGCCGCTGCCAAGCCAGGTGGCAAGCGTCGTCGGAAGAGACCCTGAGACGGGCCGCCCAGAGATGGAGGAAACTGCTCTTCAGGAGATGGCTGCAGCACCACTCCTTCCCCCGGTGGAGGGCCGGGGGAACACCATTTGTTTGTCTGTTCCGCCACTGGCCTCAGTGCCAGTGGCACCCAAATTTTCAATAAAAGAGCGGTTTCCAACATCTCTGGGTGCCAAGAGAGCGCGTCTGGCGGTATGTGACGCTACCATGCCTCGTACCCCTCAGACACCTCTCTCCTTGCCAACAGGGGGCGTCGGTTGTGCGGACGCACACAATGTGCCTCCCCACGCTCGCCCGTCCCCTCAGCGGATGCAGGTCGTGTGTCAGACCCAGACCCCTGCACGGACCACTCCCATGTCGTCCTGGGGCCCCTGCGTTCCGCTGCGCTGCCCCGCTCCGGGTACGTCCGTGGTGCCGATGATCCCGCTTGCTCTGTCTCTGGGGGCCTGGCTAGCGCTCCCCAGCCCGTCTCGCTGGATCATCCGCACCATCAGACTCGGCTATGCGATTCAGTTCGCCCGGTGTCCCCCGAAGTTCAGGGGTGTCCACTTCACATCTATACCGAAGGAGGGCGCCCCGGTGCTTCAGGCGGAGATCGCTGTCCTATTGGCGAAGGACGCGATAGAGCCGGTCCCTCCAGCCGATATGAAGTCCAGGTTCTACAGCCCGTACTTCATTGTACCCAAGAAAGGTGGCGGGTTACGACCGATCCTGGACCTGCGTTACCTGAACCGCTCCCTCCACAGGATGCTGTTCCGAATGCTAACGCAGAAACGCATCTTCAGGTGCATCCGTCCCCAGGATTGGTTTGCAGCGATCGACCTGAAGGACGCGTACTTTCATGTCTCGATTCTCCCTCGACACAGACCGTTTCTACGCTTTGCTTTCGACGGACGGGCATACCAGTACAAAGTCCTGCCCTTCGGGCTGTCCCTGTCGCCCCGTGTCTTCACGAAAGTCGTGGAGGCGGCCATTGCTCCCATGAGAGAGTGTGGTGTTCGCATCCTCAACTATCTCGACGACTGGCTGATTCTTGCCCAGTCGCGGGAGCAGTTGTGCGAACACAGGGACATGGTGCTCCGGCACCTCAGCCAGTTGGGTCTTCGGGTCAACTGGGAGAAGAGCAAACTCTGTCCCGTACAGAGGATCTCTTTTCTCGGGATGGAGATCGACTCGGTCGCCATGACTGCGCGCCTCACAGAGGAGCGCGTCCAGTCGGTGCTGAGCTGCTTGAGTACGCTCAAACGCAGTACAACGGTTCCACTGAAACATTTTCAGAGGCTCCTGGGGCATATGGCAGCAGCAGCCGCAGTAACGCCGCTAGGGCTGCTCCATATGAGACCGCTTCAGCACTGGCTACACAACCGAGTCCCAAGATGGGCATGGCACAGCGGGTCCCTCCGTGTCCAAGTGACGCCGAGATGCCGCCAAACCCTCACTCCGTGGTCGGACCCTTCATTTCTACGGGCAGGAGTGCCTCTAGAACAAGTGTCCAGGCATCATGTTGTCTCCACGGATGCCTCACCCACGGGTTGGGGTGCCACGTACAACGGGCTTGCAGTTCCGGGTCTGTGGACGGGGCCCCAACTGCAATGGCATATCAATTGCCTAGAGTTGCTGGCAGTTCGTCTTGCTCTCAGCCGCCTCAAGGGGTCGCTCAAAGACAAGGCGTTCTGGTCCGGACGGACAGCACGACGGCCGTTGCGTACATCAACAAACAAGGTGGTCTACGCTCCCGCCGTTTGTCCCAACTCGCCCGCCATCTCCTCCTGTGGAGTCAGAAGCATCTGAGGTCCCTTCGTGCTATTCACATTCCGGGACTGCTCAATCGTGCGGCCGACGAGCTGTCACGGTTGCCAGTGCTCCCCGGAGAGTGGCGACTCCACCCCCAGGTGGTCCAGCTGATTTGGAGTCGCTTTGGGGCCGCACAGATCGATCTGTTTGCCGCCCACGACACGACCCACTGCCAGTTGTTTTATTCCCTGACCGAGGGGACCCTCGGCACGGATGCACTGGCACACAGCTGGCCCCGGGCTCTGCGCAAATATGCGTTTCCCCCAGTGAGCCTTCTTGCACAGACACTGTGCAAGGTCAGGGAGGACGAGGAGCATCTCCTCTTGGTAGCTCCGTACTGGCCCAACAGGACGTGGTTCCCGGAACTAGTGCTCCTCGCGACAGCACCTCCTTGGCCCATTCCTCTGAGGCAGGACCTCCTGTCTCAGAGACGGGGCACCCTTTGGCACCCGCGTCCAGACCTCTGGAAACTCCATGTCTGGTCCCTGGACGGGACGCAGAGGTTCTAGGTGACCTACCGCAAGCGGTAGTCGACACCATCGCTTCCGCCAGAGCCCCCTCTACGAGACGGCTATATGCGTTGAAGTGGAACCTGTTCGTCGACTGGTGCTCTTCTTGCCGAGAAGACCCCCGGAAGTGTTCGATCGGATCTGTGCTATCTTTCCTTCAAGACGGGTTGGAGCGAAGGCTGTCTCCCTCCACCCTCAAGGTATATGTTGCCGCTATCGCCGCAAGCCATGACCTCATTAATGGTGAGTCCTTAGGCAAGCATAATCTGATCGTCAGGTTCCTGAGGGGAGCGAGGAGACTAAATCCTCCTCGCCCCTCCTCTATACCCTCTTGGGACTTGACTCTGGTGCTGACCGCACTGCAGAGGGCGCCCTTCGAGCCTTTACAGTCAGTAGAGCTTAAGATCTTGTCTCTAAAGACAATCCTCCTGATTGCATTGGCCTCAGTTAAGAGGGTAGGGGACCTGCAGGCATTTTCGGTCGACGAATCGTGCCTGGAATTCGGGCCGGGTGATTCTCAGGTGACCCTGAGACCCCGGCCTGGATACGTGCCCAAGGTTCCCACTACTCCCTTCCGGGACCAAGTGGTGAGCCTGCAAGCGCTGCCTTCGGAGGAGGCAGACCCAGCCCTGGCTTTTCTCTGTCCAGTTCGCGCTCTGCGCATCTATGTTGACAAAACGCAAAGCTTTAGGACCTCAGAGCAGCTCTTCGTCTGTTACGGAGGACAGCAGAAGGGAAAGGCTGTCTCCAAGCAGAGGATGGCCCACTGGATAGTGGATGCCATCGTCTTGGCGTATGAATCCCAAGACGTGCCCTGCCCGCTCGGGGTTAGAGCTCACTCCACCAGGGTGTAACTTCTTCCTGGGCGCTGGCTCGTGGCGCCTCGCTGACAGACATTTGTAGAGCTGCGGGCTGGGCGACACCTAACACGTTCGCTAGGTTTTATAGCCTACGTGTAGAGCCGGTGGCTTCTCGTGTGCTCGCTTCCCATAGTCAGCTTCAGTGAAGTGCCCGTTCTAGTGTCGGCTTGCTGCGCCATTCCCTTCCCCTGGAACGGATACGTGCGCTTATTTTCTCCAGTCGAGTTCCCCAGGATTGGCGAACCCTGTTGAGTCCTCCGCACCCCTCGGCAGTCGGGTGTTGCGGAGCGTCCGACGCCAGGTCTGGCACTCGTATGCATTGGTGGAACTTGTGTCAGGCTGGGTTCCGTATGTCGTGACCCCTACGGCGGTCCCATGCGTGTATTTTCCATGGTACAGCTCCCTACGGCGGGCTCGTGTCTTTCCCTTGGCAGAGTTCCTCTGCCATCTCAGTACGGTGTCGTCCCCCGCCTGCATTAGGCCGGGGCCACCCCTGGGACTTTCGTATGTTGTGCTGCCCACGGCCAGCCCATACGTTTCTTTCCACATGGTAACTCCCTCTGGGCATGATGTGTCTCCCGCAGCGTCCTTCGGGCACGCTTTCCCAGCGTTATCCAATACAGTCTGCTGAATGGGTCTTGCGGAACAGCAGTATGACTCTCCTGGCGTGAATCTCCCCGCCCGCTTCAGAACGGGGTCTGAGGGGCTCTCGCTGGGCGCTGGTAGTGGTAGTAACTGTGGCGCTTTCCATAGGGATCCCAATTCGTCGGTATTACCGACATAAAAAAATATTATTTTTTATATATAAAACATTTATATTTATATATATTGTAGATTATATAAATGTATAAACAGCATGCAAATATTTCTTAAATATATACATGAATGTGTGTGTATTTATATATAAATAATAATTAACAGGGTACACACACATATATTATGTAAACACAAACTTTTATTTTGGATGCGATTAATCGCGATTAATCTTTTGACAGCCCAGTTAAAAGTAATTTTAATTCATACAAATTATAAGTTTCAACCACTTGGTGTAATTGGTAGACGTTCCCTTAGCGCCATGGTATCGGGTCAAAGGATTCTTGAGCATAAATATGCAGCTATAATGCATGTAGGTGATTTTGAATGAACATTTAATGTCGATAAACAATGGTTAGCCTACATACTGTTAAAACTAATGGTGGAATTGATATAAGATTGCCGATTCTATAGAACAGTGGAAACTTTACCGCGCCTCGAGAGCCCCCGAGTGGTTGGGAGCATTTCCGTTGTGTTGTGGCTTGATTTATTTGTGTTGTGGCTTGTTTTCGTTGTGTTGTGAACTTATGTTTGTTTTTATATTGCGTTGTGTTGTGCACTACTGGGCCACCGTATGGTGTACATTTTGGGACTTTTTATTTAGAAAACAAAAAGGTTCTCTGTGCAAGGTCAAATGGAATGCAAAAACTTTGAAGCTCAATATCTCAATGCCGCTCAGAATACATATAGAACCTTATAATTCCTAGGCGGCGAAATCCATTTGGTGATGCTAGTGGTGCAGAAATTACACACATTAGTTTTAAAGTAACTAAAAATGATGCGGTATGTATTTGTGTGCGCGTTGGACTACATTAATAAAGTAATAAAGATACAAATGGCTATTAATGCAGCAGACATGGCTTACACAGAGAAATATGTATGTGCTGAATTCCTATGCACTGAACAAATTTAATTCTCTATCCCTTTTCAGAATGTGTTAGTCCTCTTTCTCTTCCAAGTCTTCATTTGTTCTTCTTGTTATCCGGGTAGACAGAGGAATAAGCAGTTTTCCCTCTGATTCGTTTAGGGAGCATCTGCTAATATCATATTGATGATAATTTTCCTGTAATGCACCATTTGCACTAATTGTGATGCAGGGAGTGAGTAATGTTATCTGACGGCCCCTTGGCTTCCTCACCGCTCCTCACCACTTAATTTCATGATCGGCCCAGAGAAAGGGGATGTGACAAGCTGGTCATAAACAACCATCTCCTCCCCTCTTTCCTCCATCTATCAGGACCTCTTCTGTTGTGAAAGTGTGCTATTTATTTAGGTGCTTTCATTTTAATTCCAGTTACACTTTGACCCCAGCATGCACACACATGTACACACATACACATACAAACTCTCTCTTTACCTTGCTTTATCTTTATTATTACTGTAAAGTTACTTATGTCCAGTCTACTGAGGAATCGAGTGGTACAGGTTCCTCAGCATTAGAGGATGCTCATCTGCACCTGTCCCGCTATGACATGCAGGCTGGCAGTTATGGAAGGTCTTCCACACAAGTCTTACCCTTAAAAAGTTGAATGCTTTTGTTTTTGTTGTTGTTGTTGTTTGTCTTGCTAATCAAGCTACAGCTCAACCCATTAATTAAAAAAATAAAATACATAAATAAATACATACATAGATACTGTAACGAAGCCATAGCTGGAGTCGGATCAGAATCCATGTTGCAGAGGTAATTTATTGGGAAGGAACAAACAACTGATCAAACAGTGCAAGACGACAGGCAAAAGGCGTAGTCAAAGTCCAGGCAAGGTTCAGCAACAATACTGGGCAGGCAGACAGCAAACGAATTCCAAACGATAGGCAGAGAGAAGATCCGGTAAACAGGCAAGAGGGTCAGAACATAAACAAAGTCAACAGCAATAGCAATAGCAATGGTAAACGCTTGGTAAGGCAGCAAACTGGCAATACTTCGCAATGTGTTCATAGAGGCACATGGCTTATAAGGCTACAAACAGGAAGTGAGACTACAAACAGGAAGTGTCACTAGAACTCAGGTGATGGCTCCCTCTGGTGGAGGGATGAACTGTTCCTGGGCTGAAGTGTTACAGATTTCCCCCCTCTAGGAACACCTCCAGGTGTTCTTTTCCTGGGCCGTCCCCTAGGTCTGGGTGCCGGTCGGTCTGGGTGATTACGATGGAAGTCACTGACGAGTGAGGGATCCAGAATGTCTGAGGCTGTTACCCAGGATCTCTCCTCAGGACCATATCCCTCCCAGTCCACAAGGTAATGTAACCGATTAGCCCTCCTTCTGGAATCTAGGATCTCCCGGACGAGATAGGCAGGGGATCCCTCGATCTCCAATGGTGGGGGGGGTGTAGATTCAGTAGTCATAGTTTCAGAAGGTGCAGGTTTCAGGAGGGACACATGGAAGGAAGGGGAGATGCGATAATCAGCAGGAAGCTCTAGTCTATAGGTAACGGGGTTGATTTGTCTTAGTATCTTAAAGGGACCCACGTACCTTGGACTGAGCTTCCTGCTAGGTAGCCGCAGACGTAGATCCCTCGTAGAAAGCCATACCATCTGGCCAGGCTGGTAATCGGGGTGGGGACGCCTCCTACGGTCGGCCGTAATTTTCTGTCTCCTGATAGCTCGTTGAAGCCGGACATGTGCGCTGTCCCACACCCTCTCACTCCTCCTAATCCAGTCATCCACCGCCGGCACCTCTGATGGTTCTCCCGACCAAGGGAACAGTGGCGGTTGATAACCCAGAACACACTGAAACGGGGTTAGTCCTGTGGATGAATGTGTGAGGGAGTTTTGGGCATACTCAACCCATGGCAGGAAAGTGCTCCACTGATGCTGTTCACGACTACAGTAGGTGCGCAAGTAGCGTCCAATCTCCTGGTTCACTCTTTCCACTTGACCATTGGCCTGAGGGTGATAGCCAGAGGTTAAACTGACATTGATATTTAACTGACGACAAAAGGCCTTCCATACCCGTGAGGTGAACTGTGGTCCCCGGTCAGTGACAATGTCATCAGGGAGTCCATACACCCTGAAAACCTGGTTGAACAGAGCCTCTGCCGTTTCCATGGCTGTGGGTAGACCTTTCCTGGGGATCAAACGACATGACTTAGAAAAACGATCAACTATGACACAGATGGTAGTGAAACCATTGGAATTGGGGAGATCAGTGATGAAGTCTACTGCCAAGTTGGACCATGGTCGTTGAGGGATAGGCAGAGGTTCCAACAGCCCTGCAGGGAGTTGCCGCGGAGTTCTAACTTGTGCACAGACATGGCAGGCATTGACATATTCAGTCACATCATGGTGAAGAGTGGGCCACCAGAAAGAGTTACGTACCAGCGTTGTAGTTCTTTGAATTCCTGGGTGACCAGAACCTAGAGAAGTGTGCACCCACTGCAAGACCCTCTGTCTAAGATTTTGGGGTACATACTGCCTATTAGAGGGACATTCTGATGGTGATGGTTCATCTTGTTGTCCACGATGGATCTCTTCCATAAGGTCCCAACGAATGGGTGCAAGGATGACAGACTGTGGCAGAATGGACTCGGGGTGAGTTGTTGAACGCGCTGTGTCATGTCTTCGAGAAAGGGCATCTGCTTTGCTATTCTTGCTGCCTGGACGATAAGTAACTGTGAAATTGAATCTGGTAAAGAAAAGCGCCCACCTGGCCTGTCGTGGATTCATTCTCTTGGCATTCTTGATATATTCCAAGTTCTTGTGGTCCGTGATGACTTGAAATGGGTACCTGGATCCCTCCAACCAGTGTCTCCACACCTCTAGAGCAGACTTGATCGACAGCAATTCCTTGTTTCCCACATCGTAATTAATTTCTGCAGGGGTGAGCTTTCTAGAGAAAAAGGCACATGGGTGGAGTTTACCTGGAGAACCATGACGCTGGGAAAGTACAGCTCCGATGCCGCTATCAGAAGCATCCACTTCTACTATGAAGGGGAGGCCTGGATCTGGAAGTTTTAAGATGGGAGCAGTGGTGAAGCAGGACTTGAGTTTGTTAAAAGCATTCTGTGCATTCTCTGGCCATGTCAACTTCTTAGGTCTTCCTCGGAGTAATGTAGTGAGAGGGGCTGCAACAGTGCTGTAGTTCCTTATAAATCGTCTATAAAAGTTTGCAAACCCAAGAAATCTTTGTAGCTCCTTGATGGTTGTGGGAGCTGGCCACTCAGTGACTGCCTTGATCTTGGACTCATCCATCTCTACTCCCTTGGGGCTGATGTTATAGCCTAAGAAGGTTATTGTGGTGGTATGAAACTCACACTTTTCCGCCTTCACATATAGTTGATGGTGGAGGAGACGTTTGAGCACTGTCTTGACTTGTTGAATGTGTTCATCCCTGGTCTTCGAGTAAATAAGGATATCATCAATGTAGACGATCACACAGCTGTTGAGAAGGTCTCTGAAAATTTCATTGACAAGTGACTGAAAAACTGAAGGTGAGTTGGCCAGGCCATAGGGCATGACCAAGTACTCATAGTGCCCCCTAGTGGTGATAAATGCAGTCTTCCACTCATCCCCTTCCTTGATACGGACCAGGTTGTAGGCACTTCTGAGATCTAACTTAGTAAAAATCTTGGCTTCTCGTAGTTGTTCTAAGGCAGATGGGACTAATGGCAGGGGATACCGGTACTTAACTGTGACTGCATTCAGACCCCTGTAGTCTATACATGGCCGGAGTCCACCATCTTTCTTTTCAACAAAGAAAAATCCAGCTGCAGCAGGTGATGTAGAGGGGCGGATGAAACCCGATGCTAGTGCCTCCTCGATGTAATCCTCCATAGCCTGTGTCTCAGGAAGAGATAGAGGGTAAGCCTTGCTTCTCGGGGGGGATGAATTTGGTAGCAGGTCTATGGCACAGTCCCACGGTCGGTGGGGTGGTAATTGGGTGGCCTTTTCTTTACTAAAAACCTCCATGAGTTCAGAATACTCCCTGGGGATGTGAGTATGAATGTTAGTCTGGGGGCTCTCCACACTTGTGGTCAGGCATGGTACTACGGACCTGGTGGATAGACAATGCTCTTGACAGAATGGTGACCACCGTAGCAATTCCCCTTCTTTCCACGAGATCAGTGGGTCATGGAGTACCAACCATGGGTAACCTAGTATAATGGGGTGACGAGGAGACATGATGACATAGAGGGTTATGGTTTCAACATGGAAAAGTCCTACTTGGATCTGGATAGGGATTGTTTTATGGGTAATCTGCCCGGTGCCTATGGGTGCATTATCTACTGCTGTGATACGGATGGGTGGATTGCATGGTATTGTAGGGATATTAAATCTGGTGACTGTCTGATGATGAATGAGGTTCAATGCCGCTCCTGAATCCACTAACGCTGGAACACATGATTGGTTATCTTTCGTAAAAATTGTCACTGGAAGAGCAAAATTTTTACTAGAAACTGAATCAAAAGTGATGCTCACCCCTTGAGAGGATCCCGCCGGGACTCTGGTCCTACTTGGGCATGCGTTACAAAGATGTCCGTGTTGGCCACAATAGAAACATAACCCCTCATCTCGTCTGCGTTGGCGTTCCTCCTCAGGCACCCTTGCACGTCCGATTTGCATGGGTTCTACCGGTTCAGCTAATGAAGTAACAGGAGATGAGGCAGTAGTAGAGAAATGCATGAACGCACTGGGCCGAGGCCGATTGCGCATGAGATTGTCTATTTTTATGGTCAGTGTAATGTACTCAGACAAGGTTAACGAGTCATCCTTGCATGCCAGCTCAGCTTGTAGTGTGGAATTCAAACCTTCACGGAAAACTGACTTGAGAGCAACATCATTCCACCCGCTTTGTGCAGCTAAGGTGCGAAATTGTACTGCATAATCAGCTGCACATAATTTCCCCTGGCGTAAATGTAACAACTGCACAGAAATGTCTCTACCCCCTGCAGGGTATTCAAAAACTTCCCTAATCTGTTGGGAGAAATACGTGAAGGACTTGCGAAGTTGTTCATCATTATCCCAAACTGCTGTGGCCCACTCCAACGCCTTGCCAGTCAGTAAACTCATCATGAAGGCACATTTAGTTGTTTCTTGGTTAAAGGAGTCGGATTGGTGAGTGAAATATATGGAACACTGCCTCAGAAACCCTTTGCATTTGTCTGCAGATCCATCAAACTTTTCTGGCAGTGCCAGTCTTACCGTGTCAGGGCGTGGGGAAGGCATGGACTGGATATAACGTGTCAGATGTTCATTAGTGGCTTGAAGATTCACAAGTTGTTCTTGAAACTCATGCAGTACATCACCTTGATAAACAATCCTGGCTCTGAGCTGGGTAACCTCTGCTGGATTCAGGTCTGGCGAAGTATTCTGTAACGAAGCCATAGCTGGAGTCGGATCAGAATCCATGTTGCAGAGGTAATTTATTGGGAAGGAACAAACAACTGATCAAACAGTGCAAGACGACAGGCAAAAGGCGTAGTCAAAGTCCAGGCAAGGTTCAGCAACAATACTGGGCAGGCAGACAGCAAACGAATTCCAAACGATAGGCAGAGAGAAGATCCGGTAAACAGGCAAGAGGGTCAGAACATAAACAAAGTCAACAGCAATAGCAATGGTAAACGCTTGGTAAGGCAGCAAACTGGCAATACTTCGCAATGTGTTCATAGAGGCACATGGCTTATAAGGCTACAAACAGGAAGTGAGACTACAAACAGGAAGTGTCACTAGAACTCAGGTGATGGCTCCCTCTGGTGGAGGGATGAACTGTTCCTGGGCTGAAGTGTTACAGATACATACATAAATACATAAGTACACACACTATTAAATATTTACATAATATAATTCAAAAGGTTTTTTTTTTTCAAAGTAATTAATACTTTTATTCAGCAAGAATGAATTAAATTGATCAAAATATTTCTAATAATTCTGGTGAACTGCATCACGGTTTCAACAAAAAAAATACTAAGCAGTCCAACTGTTTTCAACATTGATAATGATAAGAAATCTTTCTTTAGAAGCAAATCAGCATATTAGAATGATTTCTGAAAGATCAAGTGACACTAAAAACTGGGGTAACGGCTGCTAAAAAAGTCCTGCCATGCTGCCACACTAATTAATTACATTTGAAAATATATATTAAAATATAAAACATATGAATATATTTTGATTTATAAAAGTAAACGTTATTTTAAAGGTCCCATGGCATGAAATTTTCATTTTATGAGGTATTTCAACATTAATATGAGTTCCCCTAGCCTGAATATTGTCCCCAAGTGGATAGAAATGTTGATCGGTGTAAAACCGAGTTCTGGCTGTCTTTCTCTGCCTTGGAGAAAATGACAGGCCAGACTAGCCAATCCTGAAGTCTCCTGGTTTGACGTCCAAGCAGGAACGGTTACCTCCCTTTCCTCCGCCCAGAGAATCTGGCACGCCCATGCAAGCGCTCGAGAGATCATGGGTTGTGAACGAGTGAATGCTGGCAGTTTCTCAGTGTTTGGATGTACAAATGAAAACAGAAGTCTTTTTTTCAGTTCCTTTTGATCTGTGATCAGTGATTTCTTATGTGTAGCTAATTATTTATTATTCGTGCACACACTGCGGCTTCTCTCTCTCCCGACAGAACGGTGTTTTCGTGTTTTCTATCTTGTGAGTCAGTGTTTTTGTACGTCCTCGTCGCGTCTATCTGTTCTTAAATGTGCATACAGTCGGGAGTTTCTGCTTAACATCGGCAGAGCCACATCTTTAGAGATAAACCTCACGCACGCCGAAGCTCGGCCTTCAACATCCCCGACCCCCAGTACTGCATCTGGCCCACAGCGGAGGCACCAAACGCGGCGTGAGATTAAGCAGAAGGGGGGTAAGCGTGAGGGTATCCGGCTAGGCTAGCCAGCTTTCCCCACAATAAACTGGATTACATTCGATTACTGCTGTTGTGTCTTTGTTTGGGCTGTGTAAGTTACTCAATGCGCGTCACTGACGCTTTTCATATGATTGGAACAAATCTAGAAATAATGCTTTAATCAAACTTACTAACTCGTTCATCTCGCTGTAATGGTACATTGCATGTGTTACAAAGTTGGTAGAATAATGATGAAGACGGACTCGGCGTGACTGGGACTCGTGTTTATTCTGAACTCTCAGATACAAACACAATAAACTCGCGCTGACAGACAGCGCTCTCACAACTCAGTAGTTACTATAAATAACTTTGTTAGCAATCGCTCCATCTCTGTGATGTCCGGTTCGCGAACGAATCATTCTTTTGAATCGGTTCTTTTTAGTGAACCGAACCAGTTCACCAAATCGGACTGAATCGTTCTAAACGGTTCGCATCTCGAGTCAGCGCTGATCCATAATTTACTAAAGTTACTAACTTTCTGACATGAGTGACAGCCCCTCCGACTAGAAATAAACTAATAACCTGAAGTATATTCTAGTAACTACAACAGTTCACCCTGAACTGAGACATGCTGAGAGAACTGATGAGAAGTGAACTCAGGTCCATCCGTCTCTCTGGCAGCAGCTCGTGCGTCATAGACCTCGTTAAACCACGCCCCCTCCGCTCATTTCAAATGCAAAGATGTCAGCCAATCACAACAGTGGGCGTTTTTACTGAAGTCTCACAGCAGACACGCCTCTTGAAACAGGGCAGTCAGCCACAGGGCAAACAGCAGTATAGACAAAATGCCTTTTATTTCTAAATTTTGACATTTTATGATGTAAAAATCATACTAACAATATAAGTACACCTCAGGAAACATTATAAAATAATAGAAAAATGCCATGCCATGGGACCTTTAAATTGTAATCACATTGACCAATATTACTGTTTTACTGTATTTTATGCAGCTTTCCTGAGCATAATCTTTCAAATGCACAGACGCACACGCACACACACACACACAAAATTTCACCAACCCCAAACTTTTATATGGTAGTGTATAGCAAATACACTATATTGCCAAACATTGTGGGACGTCTAACTTTACACGCACATGAACTTTAATGACATCCCATTCTTAATCTGTAGGGTTTACTATGCAGTTGCCTTGTTTATTGGAATTTTTTACCATTCTTCTAGAAGTGCATTTGTGAGGGTCATGTTGGATGAGAAGGCCTGGCTCACAGTCTCCGCTCTAATTCATCCCAAAGGTGTTCTATCAGGTTGAGGTCAGGACTCTGTGCAGGCCAGTCAAGTTCCTTCCTTCCTTTGTGCACTGATGCGCAATCATGTTGGAACAGGAACATTTGTTCCCACAAAGTTGGGAGCATGAAATTGTCCAAAATGTCTTGGTATGCTGAAGCATTAAGAGTTCATGAAGAGAGTTGGCCAAACCAAACTCCTGAAAAACAACCCCCATACCATAATCCCCCCTCTACCAAACTTTACACTTGGCACAATGCAGTCAGGCAAGTAACCTACTGTTCTCCTGGCAACCCCCAAACCCAAACACGTCCATCGGATTTCCAGACAGAGGAGCGTGATTCGTCACTCCAGAGAACACGTCTCCATTGCTCCAGTCCAGTGGCGGCGTGCTTTACACCACTTCATCCGACGCTTTGCATTGCACTTGGTGATGTAAGGCTTGGATGCAGCTGCTCGGCCATGGAAACCCATTCCATGAAGCTCTCTATGCACTATTCTTGAGCTAATCTGAAGGCCACACAATGTTTGGAGGTCTGTAGCTATTGACTCTGCAGAAAGTTGGTGACTTCTGCGCACTGTGCGCCTCAGCATGCGCTGACCCCGCTCTGTGATTTTACATGGCCTGCCACTTCATGGCTGATATGCTGTTGTTCCCAATTGCTTCCATACAATACCACTAACAGTTGACCGTGGAATATTTTGAGTTGAGGAAATTTCCTGAATTAACTTACTGCACAAGTGGCAACCTATCACGGCACCACGCTTGAATTCACTGAGATCCTGAGAGCAACCCATTCTTTCACAAATGTTTGTAGAAGCAGTCTGCATATCTAGGTGCTTGATTTTATACACCTGTGGCCATGGAAGTGATTGGAAAACCTGAATTCAATGATTTGGTGAGGGGTGTCCCAATACTTTTGGCAATAGTGTATACATAAACATTTGAACATAAAAAAAAAAAAACTATTTTTATAAAAACATAAAAATGTTTAAAAGACTTGAAAGTAGTTGTCGCTTGTCCTAGCATGCAAAAAAAACGGTGGTTCCTGCAAGATGAACTTCAACAGACTGAAGCATGGAAATTTCCCAGAAATTATTTATGATGTTTTATTAACAAAGTTCGGGAGGAACACGTTCAAATTGCCTATCAAATCAGTACAAGAGGAAACCTATATGTATGTATATATATATATACAGTCGACTCACTTATGTTCCTCGACAGTTTTCGGCATCCTTCCACCACCCTTCTCCTCACACTATAGCCTGGTTACTATCCTAACCAGAGATATGGGGGGAGTACTCTGGGTTCGGGCCAAAATCCGAGCTTGGAGCCCTCACCTCGGCCAAATATGTATACTTTTTACTCTCTCTGATTATTTGTGTGAACCTGAGAAAAAAAAAAAATTTAAATCTCCTAAACATCCTCAGGGATCCTTTCTGCTCTCTGATCTGAAGTTGTCAAAGAGGGTGAATTTGTCTTTTGACATACCTTTTGAGTTTCAAACCATCCCATGATGGAAAAGAGGATAATCATGAGTGTGTGTGGTGGTGGAGTGCGTGTGTGATGGGGTGTATTTATGCTTTTTTCTTTGTTTTCTTGTGGTTCTGCATGAGAAAATTTCCAGTGCTGAGAAAGCATGTCTCCACATACAGAGACACACATGCACAAATGTGTGTACACAAACACACACTGAGGCTTGAGGGCACAAATAAACCTCTGGAGGGCCCCATACTTGAGAATATAACAAGGCTATTGTCACCCTATGTGGAGGTCACACTTAAACAAGCAGAGGCAAGCCGGCAAAAGCCACACACTTCTTCTATCTCTGCAGATTAAAAGGACAAAGAAATAAATCACATCATCTACAGTACATCTGTGCAGGAGAAGAAAGAAAAGAAGTTCAGGAATCCTTAAGAGTTTTTGAATCAAATAATTGTTATTCACCTAATCAGCTTTTTTTTCTGGATTGTTTCTAGATTGCTTCCTCACTGATTGTTTCTCATAATCATCTCAAATATCAAAAATGCCATTCAATATGATGGGGATAAATGGATAAAAAATTAATGCATCTCTCCTATGGCACCAAGCACCAGGACTGACATTGGTACTCCTCAACCTCATGTACACATTGCACTGTCCAATTGAGCCATCATTCTATTTTGGCTATTTTCAAAAGCTTTTCTTCTGATGGGAATAATCCAGATTAATTATATATGTATTAATTCTATTTTACTACTTGTAAAAACAAACATGCACATGAGCAAACACATGTGTCCCTGAATAGGCAGCACCCTGTTAATCAATAGCTCTCATAGATTGTTGCTTACAGCTGCAGCAGAAGAATGAGATGGATTTGCATATATATAGGGCTGAGTGAACCCATGCACTTTAAGGATGATCAAATATGCTGACCTCAGCATCCGATAAACCAATCAAGTGTGTGTGTGTTACCACTGACCTCAATCCAGACACGGTCTCCGAAGAAATGTAATATGATACAGTACTGAATAATATGTGTTTGTCTATGAGATGACAAATGGAGAGATGAGCGTTAAAAGCCTTTAACTGATTCATGAATGAAACGTGAATATCATCTCAGGCCAAAAAACCAATACATGAATGTACAGTGCACAACAGGAAGTCAACTTTCTGCATTTCTCTTCTTATGTGCGCAAATGATAAAACATAGACTAAAGATGATGATACACAGGGCAACTTTTTGAGCAATGTTGCCGAGCGATATGGGCACTTTCCCATTAAGAATGGGAAACACATTTCTATATGGATACTTTAGATCGGTCGTGGGTCCTGTGTCTCACCTGGTTGCCCGTTGACGGCAACATTGACTTGCAACATTGACTTGCAACATTTCTCAAAAAGTTCCCCCGTGTATCATCACCATAAGAGAGCAGTGGCAAAATACATCCCAAATGTCATGTGAAGGGAAGCAGTGCTTCCATTTGATTGGCTAATTATGTCGAACAAATGCCCACCTTTTAAGTCGCAATCCACAAATCTACCATGAATGAATTACAACTTGCCAATTTGGGTATTATCAGGGAGTCAGAAAAGCAGCTAATAATAACTGTTAGCCTGTAAAAATAACAATGAATAAAATGGCCTAAATTAACTAATAAAAATGACCATATATGTTAATATAAATAATGGCAAAACATACAATATACACTCACCTAAAGGATTATTAGGAACACCATACTAATACTGTGTTTGACCCCCTTTTGCCTTCAGAACTGCCTTAATTCTACATGGCATTGATTCAACAAGGGGCTGAAAGCATTCTTTAGAAATGTTGGCCCATATTGATAGGATAGCATCTTGCAGTTGATGGAGATTTGTGGGATGCACATCCAGGGCACAAAGCTCCTGTTCCACCACATCCCAAAGATGCTCTATTGGGTTGAGATCTGGTGACTGTGGGGGCAATTTTAGTACAGTGAACTCATTGTCATGTTCAAGAAACCAGTTTGAAATGATTTGAGCTTTGTGACATGGTGCATTATCCTGCTGGAAGTAGCCATCAGAGGATGGGTACATGTTGGTCATAAAGGGATAGACATGGTCAGAAACAATGCTCAGGTAGGCCGTGGCATTTAAACGATGCCCAATTGGCACTAAGGGGCCTAAAGTGTGCCAAGAAAACATCCCCCACACCATTACACCACCACAACCAGCCTGCACAGTGGTAACAAGGCATGATGGATCCATGTTCTCATTCTGTTTACGCCAAATTCTGACTCTACCATCTGAATGTCTCAACAGAAATCGAGACTCATCAGACCAGGCAACATTTTTCCAGTCTTCAACTGTCCAATTTTGGTGAGCTTGTGCAAATTGTAGCCTCTTTTTCCTATTTGTAGTGGAGATGAGTGGTACCCGGTGGGGTCTTCTGCTGTTGTAGCCCATCCGCCTCAAGGTTGTGCATGTTGTGGCTTCACAAATGCTTTGCTGCATACCTCGGTTGTAACGAGTGGTTATTTCAGTCAAAGTTGCTCTTCTATCAGTTTGAATCAGTCGGCCCATTCTCCTCTGACCTCTAGCATCAACAAGGCATTTTCGCCCACAGGACTGCCGCATACTGGATGTTTTTCCCTTTTCACACCATTCTCTGTAAACCCTAGAAATGGTTGTGCGTGAAAATCCCAGTAACTGAGCAGATTGTGAAATACTTAGACCGGCCCGTCTGGTATCAACAACCATGCCACGCTCAAAATTGCTTAAATCACCTTTCTTTCCCATTCTGACATTCAGTTTGGAGTTCAGGAGATTGTCTTGACCAGGACCACACCCCTAAATGCATTGAAGCAGCTGCCATGTGATTGGTTGATTAGATAATTGAATTAATGAGAAATGGAACATTTGTTCCTAACAATCCTTTAGGTGAGTGTAAATAAATAAACAAAGATGAAGATGAAGATGAAGATGAAGAACCAAAGATGTCCACAGTATTGTGTGTCCCAATTCGCATACTATCCGTCCCAAATAGTATTTGAATATAGAATAAGTATGTCCCAAATCGTAGTATGTTGAAAAGAGTATTCCAAAGATACCCAAATGGTCTACTATTTCCAAATTCAAAGTACAGATCAACGCATGCTCTAACAGCTGATATTGCCCACAACCCATTGCGAGTTGGACGAGGAAAAACTACAAACATGACGGATGTAAGAGTCCAACTGTTAAGTAGAGAGGTTTAGATTAAGGAGCTTGAGTGATCAATTATCAGTATTTAACCTGACGAAAAGATATTTATTCAATGTTATCCTCATTATATTTCACCTGCAGCAACATTGTGAACTTTTGTAATGATACGTTTGGCCATTTAACTTTTAAATGCATCATTATATTTAAATTGCAAACACATGAGGAGAGTCTCTGCATTAAAGACTCGTGAATGGCAGATCAACGTGCTATTACATTTCTCTCCAATACGGTAGGAAATAATTGAATGTGGAAGATTTTAACTGTGACATTGATTGACAGTTTAAACTGTGACGGGATGCACGTAACTAAGCAACAGAGTCCGTTAAAGATGACGAAGTAGTATGTGCCAAAGCTTGCATACTCTTTTGCTACACACTCAAAAGTATGTACCTTTTCTTCACAAAAAGAGTGCATACTTTTAGGTCCTATATAAGTAGGCGAATTTGGACACAGCATATGCTTCTTATTTTTTTGGTTCCGTACCGACAATGACAAAATGATGAATTTTCTCACAGTTGTCGGGTTCAGACTGTGAAGATTATTTTCAAGAAACGGACAGGAAAAGAACTGGATGCACTGTAATGACGTATTAATTAACAAAGGGACCAATTAACGCTGTTCTCAGTTTGAAAATGTTCTCAAGAGACAACTGCTTCTGCTTGAGAGAGAGAATGACACACAAGAGAAAGGATGATTTTATAGTAAAGATCCACCTTTAACATACAGTGAATATTACATTTTAAATAAAAAGTGCAATAATTATGTACAAAGGTGTATTTAATACAGAAAACATTGTTTTACATCTTTTACATCTTTTACATCTTTTACATCTACATGTTTGTTGTTTTTATAGGAGAGGAAACATTGAGGTGGAGAAGTGGAGTGGAGGTCTACCATGGATTCTGCGTGAGGGAGGAGATATTTCATGAGGTTATTTATTTGCTGAATCATCACATTTCTCTTTGTTGTTTTTGGCCCCTTTTTTCCTCAGATGCATAAACTTTGTGAGCTGCTATGTGAATTACAAAAAAGGAGGGTGTATAAGGATGGATGTATAGAGCAGAAAAATATAGGAAGGAAAAATATATTTCTGGATGTTTGCTTGTAACTTTGAGCCATTTATATCGCAGCATAAAATGAAATTGCCAACATAATGATTGTTTCCAAACTGGTTTTAAATCTGGCACAGAGATTATAATCTCCATAAGTCTGTCTATAAATATTATTTTAACATTGATAAAATGACACACTTCACATTTAAAATGTTCTATTGGTTCACATAAAAACTGTAAAAGATTTTATGTTTTTTTTTTTTTGATTATTTGTTTTTTTTTCTTCTTAAAATCATAAATATGTAGTTCTTGGAGATTCAGTGGCATTATAAAGTCTGGAGTTTGTGAGCGTAGCGAGTGGGATCGATGTAGATATTCATTGTTGGCCCCACTGCACTTGCAGTCCATTTAATGTCTCTGTTCCACCACCCTGCGTTCGGCTGATAACACTTACCACACTCCGCTTGTTTCAATACAAAACAACTTTAATTAAATCAGGCTATGGCCAAGGTTAGGTTCTCTCACATTCCTCAAAGATCCCACAGTGTGAAACACTATGCCTAATGGAGTCTACAGCAATATTACTCTGGAAGGAAGTGCAGTTCATTTCAAAGGTATAACGTATTATCAAACAATCTATTACAGAATCATACAGCATCATAGAGTTGAGTAGACTCCTTATGTAAAAAAAAAAAAAAACATTCTGATGTACCTTTTATTATATAAAGTGTCAAGGAAAATGAATGATTTGACATGGGATGCAGTGGTGTGTTTTATGTATCATGATGTCCATGAATGAATGAATTGCTTTCAGTTTATTCTCAGTTAAAGATACCACAAACAGACAGTGCTAGCTGACACGAGTAGCTAAACTCAGTGTAACTCGAGGCCAGAGAGATCATCCCCACAGCGTATCTCCAAAGCTATTATCGCGCCCTGACAGCATCAGACTAAATATTGTCACAATGTTGTGGGTTCATCCAATAAATCTACACTGACTGAGCCTTAGGGATCAGTCTCTCTCTCTCTCTCTCTCTCTCTCTCTCTCTCTCTCTCTCTCACACACACACACACACACACACACACACCTGCCTCTTTGACTCACATCCTTACGTGTTTGATGCAACAATTCACTTTTTTTTATGTGAATGTGAAGGAGCTTCCTTATAGACAACAGCAAAATGTGTATGTTAACAGTTATTCAATTATTTCACACCCTAGCCTTTTTAATGCATTATATCAGGGCAATATGAAATCATTTTTCTGCTCCAACCCACATCATGCCACACAGTTTTGTTTCAATATGTGGAAAGACTGCGTATATATTGCACTTTATATGCTGATGTGCTATAAATTCAGAATCACAAGATCTGCAGGATTATTCTGGCATCAATAGACGTTTTTCAAACATCAGTGAAACATACTGAAATATACCAAAAATATATATTCAAGAAGAAATATCAATATAAAATTAAATAAATAGAAATAATAATAGACAATACTTTACATTAATGTCCCATTAGTTAATGTATTAACTTAAATTTAGTTCATGTTAAATGTTAGTTCATGCCAGCTCAATACTATTATAAAGCTTTTTATTTTAATAATGTGTTATTAAATGTTGTAATTAACATTAATAAGACAAATAAATACTTTAGAATTATTTTTCATTGTTATTGCATCTCAACTAATGAAGGTATAATGTTAATAAAGGGAAACGTATTGTAAAGTGTTAGTAATCGATATTAAAATAACAATAATAATGATTATGATAAAATAATAAAAATACACATTTGTTTTAAATGTATGTATTTATTGGCTTTTTGAGAGAGAGAGAGAGAGAGAGAGAGAGAGAGAGAGAGAGAGAGAGAGAGAGAGAGAGAGAGAGAGAGAGAGAGAGAGAGAGAGACTTTTGGACCTGCACTGTATTTAAATCATGTATTTGTTGATTCTGTCTTTCTCCTTGATGGCCTCATGGATATTTAGTCTTTGGTTAGTTCCACCTCACGCTCCTTTTCTCGGATTAATGATGAAATCAATCTGTGCGATAACCATTTGGACAGATGTCACACTAATGATTCCAATAAGAGAAGGACAGAGATGATTGTGATGACATGACCATTGGTGACCACATTGACACTGGCAGTGATAAAGACGTCAAGGACAATGTCTATGGGAATTTACCTCCAATCAATAAGTTTAAAGACACAGCTTTCAGAACTATTTTCTCCATAATAGGCACTTTATAGTGTGATTACTCGTTTAAATTTGACAGGGAAAGATAAAGGACAAAAGAGATGTAAATCTACTAATCTAAAGACAAAAGAGCAAGGGAAAGATGAACGAAGGATGGATAATGAAAGGATAAAAAAATAAAGACTTCAAGGTCAGTTAATAAGGCTAAGGCAACTTAATTAAGAAATGCAACAAAATACATGGTTTAAGTGAAAATGTAAAACATAAAAGTAAAGCTCTGCCCACCACCACTTCAATCAGCCACTGAGCTTTTACTTTAGTCAATGGGTCAACGTCTCAACGCTAACCCTCGGCTTCACCCATCAGATGTGCCATATTCCACTTTGTCATGCCTCACATGTCAGAGGAATAATTCAATCCATCTCCATCCTTCCATTTTCTCTTCCCCATTCCCTCCCTCACCGCGATCCTCCATCCTGCACTGATTAATGTTAATTTCATCATAAGTCTTTTTCAGCTCAATAAACTCTACCTCCTTCCCTAAATCAAATTGTTACTGATCATACTTGACTGCTGAGCTACTATCCTGTCCTCCTTGCCATGTCATAACCACGGTCTGTCATACACTGTCCGCATCTCTGCTATAGACTTGGACTTCTATTTTATTGGAAGTCATTAAAATCATTATGTTTAATTGAACAACAAATTAGTTAATAAATGAGTTAATATTAGCATTAAAGGGACAGTAAGCCTAAAAAAAATCTGTCATTATTTACTCACCCTCATGACATTTTAAACACATATAACTTTCTTTTGTGGAACACTAAAAGGAGTCTTAAATAATATTCTGGACCGAAGCTCTCAAACTTCAAAGCACCATAAAAGTATCATGAAATTATCATTCCATATTTTTTTCTCTTTAGGCTTGCTCACTGAAAGGTTTGTATGCCACTTTTCTTTATTAATATGCATTCTGAAATATAAACTGAATTGAAATAAAGACTTTGTCATAATTAAGTGCAGTAGCTAATTAATTAACTGGCAGGAATACTGATTAGTGAGCTTTTGGCAAGACAAGTAAATCGCACCCTACCGAGACACGATCAAAACAGAGAACTTTGAAAATGTTATCTTTGTTTTTTCTTTTAACATGATGCTCTTGGCCAAGGTCTGGATATGCTGACACTCTTCTTCTGTCTTTATTTGTCTTTCTCATACACATACACCGCCATACACACACCCAAAGTGATGGGCTGGAGTACACAGCATTTATTGATTGAGCTACGAGCACTAATGGAAATGATGCAGAGATTGAAAGGCAGTTCATTAGAATTGCTGTTTGATTAAAGAAAAGCTGAACGGTGGACTGTGTGTGTTTATGTGTGTGAGGAAAAGAGAGAGCATGAAAAGAGAAAATCTGTTTTGAAAAGATTTAAACTTAATCAAATTTGTTCTCCCAACTTTTAAATGAATGTTTTTACCATACTAATGACCCGTATCACCTCAAAACAATGTATAAAATCGTAAAACCAAAATAAAAAATATATCCTTATTTACATAACTCAAGATGTTGTTTCAAAACTGTTTTATTTTTTTATTTTTTTATTTTTTTTTTCAGCTCAGAAAATTACATAATAGGAAATAAAATATCATAAATCTACTTCTGGAGCCATAGAATAGTTGAAATGAAATGTAAGGAGTAGTGGAGGGTAAGATTTTTAGTATATAACAATTTAAATTTGGATCTGTACTTCATACAAAGTTTTTATATGGCTTCAGAACATAGTGAACAAATTGTGTGGATCAGTTTTATGATGAGTAGGCTACATAATTATTTTTGAGTGAACTATCCCTTTAATATGTCAGGTTGCTTCCACTCACATAGGAATGGCCATATTTCCTGTGCGCTATCTTGGGTTGGAGGAAATAGGTATGTTTAGCGATATCTATTCATACCTCCATTCTAACCCTCCGCTTCCTTCTCCTTTGGCTATAGGGGCATTGGAAAATGCTTGACCACCAGGGTAAGCTGCCTGTCAGAATGGAAACTGCTTGGTGCAGCAAGTCAGTGACTCAGAAAACTTAACTAAGTTTCTCTCCTTCTCCGCTCCATCCCCACCCCCCTCCATTCTCTATCTCTCTCCTCCTCTCTCGCTCTCACACTGCCTCCTTTTCGTCTCCCTTGAAATTTCTTTGAGAAGATTATCCGCAGGTAAGCTTGTTACCGTGGCGATCCTGCGTCAGCAGCTCTTGCTCTCGCACTGACCATTCTGAAAGTGTGTGTATCTATATGTGTGTGTGTGTGTGTGTGGTAGGAAGAGCAGGTCAGTAAGGATTGGGGGACAGTGTGTGTGTGTATGAGATGAGGGGTGAAGCAGCTAGCCAGCCTTCACTAACATAGTGTGACGACATCATAAGACAGGGTAAATGACTGTCCGGGTGTTTGAGACAGGGGTTCAGGGGAAGGAGTGGAGAAATAGATGGATGGAGGAATGAAGCGGTGGAGAGATAGAGGGATGAACGGGTGATACAAAGCTGTCCCCCAGAGCTCACAGTCTGTGGCCTGCTTCATTGCAACCTCCTCTGAATGCCCCCACAGCAAGTCTCCCTTACCACACACACATATAAACACTGTGGATGAGCTCTGATTCGCACACACTCCTCTCAACAATAAATTAGGGGTTAAGACAATAAATAAAAGAGGTTATTTACCACCACTGGACTTTTACTCAGCTCACAGAAACAGATATTTTGATTTGTTTAATGTACTTTATTTGGGGAGTATGGTAAGGTGGTAGAGAAATGCAGTGCAAAGATTTTGAATGGGTTATGTACTGAATGTTAATGTATATATAATGTGATAATTTTTTTTTTTTTAAGTGGACATATAATCATTGATCAGCGAACAAAAACAGAAGCTCAACCGAACCGGCTTGATGCGCGAGAACAAACATGGTTCTCAAGAATGAACCTCATTGGTTCTTGCTGAAGCTCAAACGTGCTGTGTAACACAGGAGAATGAACCTTATTGGCTCTTGCTGAAGCTCAAACGTGCTGCGTAACACAAGAATGAACCTCATTGGTTCTTGCTGAAGCTCAAACATGCTGCGTAACACAAGAATGAACCTCATTGGTTCTTGCTGAAGCTCAAACGTCCTGCGTAACATAAGAATGAACCTCATTGGTTTTTGCTGAAGCTCAAACGTGCTGCGTAACACACTAGAATGAACCTCATTGGTTCTTGCTGAAGCTCAAACGTGCTGCGTAACACATGAGAATGAACCTCATTGGTTCTTGGTGAAGCTCAAACGTGGTGTGCAACACACGAGAATTAACCTCATTGGTTCTTGCTGAAGCTCAAATGTTCTGCGTAACACACGAGAATGAACCTCATTGGTTCTTGCTGAAGCTCAAATATGCTGCGTAACACAGGAGAATGAATCTCATTTGTTCTTGAGGAAGCTCAAACGTGCTGCGTAACACGAGAATGAACCTCATTGGTTCTTGCTGTAGCACAAACGTTATGCGTAACACACGAGAATGAACCTCATTGGTTCTTGCTGAAGCACAAACATGCTGTGTAACATGAGAGTGAACCTCATTGGTTCTTGCTGAAGCTCAAAAGTGCTGCATAACACAGGAGAATGAATCTCATTTGTTCTTGAGGAAGCTCAAACGTGCTGCGTAACACGAGAATGAACCTCATTGGTTCTTGCTGAAGCACAAACGTTATGCGTAACACACGAGAATGAACCTCATTGGTTCTTGCTGAAGCTCAAATATGCTGCGTAACACAGGAGAATGAATCTCATTTGTTCTTGAGGAAGCTCAAACGTGCTGCGTAACACGAGAATGAACCTCATTGGTTCTTGCTGAAGCACAAACGTTACGCGTAACACACGAGAATGAACCTCATTGGTTCTTGCTGAAGCTCAAATATGCTGCGTAACACAGGAGAATGAATCTCATTTGTTCTTGAGGAAGCTCAAACGTGCTGCGTAACACGAGAATGAACCTCATTGGTTCTTGCTGTAGCACAAACGTCCTGCGTAACACACGAGAATGAACCTCATTGGTTCTTGCTGAAGCACAAACATGCTGTGTAACATGAGAGTGAACCTCATTGGTTCTTGCTGAAGCTCAAAAGTGCTGCATAACACAGGAGAATGAATCTCATTTGTTCTTGAGGAAGCTCAAACGTGCTGCGTAACACGAGAATGAACCTCATTGGTTCTTGCTGAAGCACAAACGTTATGCGTAACACACGAGAATGAACCTCATTGGTTCTTGCTGAAGCTCAAATATGCTGCGTAACACAGGAGAATGAATCTCATTTGTTCTTGAGGAAGCTCAAACGTGCTGCGTAACACGAGAATGAACCTCATTGGTTCTTGCTGTAGCACAAACGTTATGCGTAACACACGAGAATGAACCTCATTGGTTCTTGCTGAAGCACAAACATGCTGTGTAACATGAGAGTGAACCTCATTGGTTCTTGCTGAAGCTCAAAAGTGCTGCATAACACAGGAGAATGAATCTCATTTGTTCTTGAGGAAGCTCAAACGTGCTGCGTAACACGAGAATGAACCTCATTGGTTCTTGCTGAAGCACAAACATGCTGTGTAACACGAGAATGAACCTCATTGGTTCTTGCTGAAGCTCAAAAGTGCTGCGTAACACACGAGAATGAACCTCATTGGTTCTGGCTGAAGCTCAAACGTGCTGCGTACCAAGAACCTCATTGTTTCTCGCATGTCAAGTGAAAATGCTTGAGCTTCCATTTACCTGTGTGAGTTTATAAATGTTTATATGTGAATAAAAGCCTAAATTAAATCTGTTCATATAAAGCGATCGTGTCTCTTCAGAAAATTTGGACTAAACCGCTCAATTCATATAGATTACTTTTACGATCTGAGATCTCTATGTTTTGAAGTGTCAAAGAGGTAGTTGCGTAGCTGTCTATGGAGGGACAGAAAACTCTCAGATTTTATCAAAAAAGATCTTCATTTTTTTTACATTAACTAGGATTTCCTAGTAAAATTATGATATTATTATTTTATAAATTCTTACATTGATCAATTTGTTGTATTTAATTAATATATAAATACCATATACAGTACCAGTGAGTAAAATTTCAACATGGTGTTTGTTGTTTGTTTGTGTGTACACATTAAGGCTGTATGTCTGTCTTCAGATGGAGAGACTTATGGGAGGCTTTCTCTCCTGGCACTCTGATGCAGCTTTGGGATTGCTGCTGCTCTTGGGAAGAGAAGAGAGAGATAAATGGACAGAGAGAAGGATGAAGGGGATCTATTCTTCCTACGAGGGAGAGGAAATCTGCACAAATCTTCCCTTGTTAGAGGAAGAGGGACAGAAAGAAAGAGACGGATCAGAGCTGAGCTCTCTCAGGAGGACAAACAGCTTTCTCTTCCTGATCCTGACTACACCTGGACAGCCACAGTCTTTCCCTCAAGCTGTCTGACATGGTAAAGACAACTGCAAATAAACAACACAGTTGTGTATACTGACTAAGTAATGGATGAAACTTGAAGCAGAGGGAGAGATAAAGAAAGAAAGGTTTTATAGATTTACACAATGGATAAACAGATGTACCAAGACCGGTTTTATAGCAAACTGAAATAGCTTTCTGCATTAGCTATGCAATTAGCTCTCCCTCTAGTTCACCAGTGTTAATGAACAAAAGCCAGATGTCTGCTTTTGTGAACTCGAGAGAGACCCAGGGGACTCGCTGACACACAGGTGAGAAAATAACAGCGGTGGGATCCTCACTGTATGCGTAGAACAGGGGTAAAGACACATGCTGGAACACAGGGGGGGCAAAAAGACCACCGCAGGGGAATTAACCTGTGCGCTCCACGAGGTGACGATGCCTCTCTCTTCTTTCAGAGGTGAATATATTAACAGGTGGAGAAGAGCTGATTTGAATAGATTAGCAGATGAGATGCACTGAAATAAACCGAACATCTGTGTGAGAGTGAATTTTTTTGTATTCTGGCTAAAGATGTCTTATCAAAGTTGAGTTGCTCCATGGTATTTAGCCGTGTGAAATAGGGCGTGAGAG
Organism: Gobio gobio; assembly: GCF_949357685.1. Lineage (NCBI taxonomy): Eukaryota > Metazoa > Chordata > Actinopteri > Cypriniformes > Gobionidae > Gobio > Gobio gobio. The sequence goes on from NC_137110.1 coordinate 20,525,039, forward strand.
TTTGCTGTTATATTATGGTGATTTTAAGAATTTCTTTTTTTTATGTTATGCAAAAGTGTTTTAAAATGTAAATGTTACTGACGTTTAGATATGAATAATATGTCACATTATTTTTCATTCATTAACGTCTCACACAGTGGATGGGAAAAGGTGTGTGTGTGTGCGTGTGCGTGTGCGTGTGCGTGTGCGTGTGCGTGTGCGTGCGTGCGTGCGTGTGTGTGTGTGTGCATGCATGTTTTTCTATCCCGGTGGGGACTTTAACCTGAATGCACACAGACTCATGGGGACTCATGTCACCATGGGGACCAAAATTGAGGTCCCAATGAGGAAACAAGCGTAAAAAAAAAAAAAAAATTAATGTAAAAATGCAGAACGTTTTCTGTGATAGATAGGTTTAGGGGTAGGGTTAGTGTAAGGGGATAGAATATACAGTTTGTACAGTATAAAAACCATTACGGAGAGTCCCCACAAAAAAGTAAGTATGACATGCTTAATTGTGAAATACATATAGATTCAAAAGTTTCGGGTCAGTGCATTTTTTTTTCCTTTATTCAATGAGGGCGCATTAAATAGTTCATAGGTGACAATAAATACATTTGTAATGTTACAAAAAAATTATATTTCAAATAAATGCTGTTCTTTTGAATGTATTATGGTTTCCACAAAAAAGCAGCACAACTGTTTTCAACAGTAAAAATATGAAATGTTTCTTGAGCACCAAATCAGCATATTAGAATGATTTCTGAAGGATCATGAAGGAAACATTTTTTTGGGCTGGGGTAAGCTTCTGTAATAATAATGATATGCTATAGAAGTCTACGGTATATCCTGTAGACTTCTGTAGATATAATGATAAATGTGCTTGTGTGTATATGTATGAGATCCTCAGCCTTGTTTAGTTTTTCTCATGAATACAACCGCGGCTAAAAAAAAAAAAGACTGTGACGCATTTATGCTGACCGCTACAAATAGATTAACGAGCTAAAGATCTGGGGAATGTTAATTAATTTGATTATACGCAGTGGGCCACAGGCCTGTGGTGAAAGGAGAGCGAGGAGGGTTAAAGGAGTGGAGGGATGGAGGGATATTCTAATCTGGGATGGATAGGAAGATGTAATGGAGTTTTGGCAGACTGACCACACCACACCTAATTTATAGCATGCACTGCCACATAGTCAATGCTGTTTTAATTCACCCCCCATACTGAAGCGTCCACCCACCCCATCATTATCCCCTCTCATTAATGGAAATCTAATCATCCACCACTCATGAACACACACACACACACAGTTACACACATACCATTCATTTCATTCAACAAAGCCCATTCCTTGTCATTTGTTTATATTTTGTATTTACAGTATAGTATGTGTGTGCCTTAATAACATTATTTAGGGGTTGTGGTTCTGAACCTGCAATGTTTATGACCATCAAAATAAATTTCACACTTCCCTGTACAGCACTCCATCTCCATCTTAGTCTTTACTTTTTGTTCAATAAGTAAAAGGAGATTAAACATGTTACATTGTTCCTTCTAAATACATTGCTTTCAGTTGAATTATTCACAGTGATGGGTAGAATGCTTCGAAATTGAAGCGCATTATTGATTGCAAATTACAAATTGAATTATTCATTACAAATTGAAACGAACATTGTTAGTAACATAATATATTAGACTACACCTTTTAGGTAATATAATCGGACTACTTTTTGATTATTTTTAGATTACTTTTGATCTTGTTTATCACATAGATTTAAATAGAATTATTACGGACCGTATTGTTCTGAAAATGCAAAGAGTAAGAAAAAACATTGCATTCTTTGTTACAAATGACATTAAGTACATTAAATATTACCATAATTACCATATTTTTCCAAACTGCTGTTTGTGAAGGTTTGTGAGTTGGTGAAAAGCTAATAATTAATTAATTAAATCATAACAATGTAAAATGAAAATTAGTGCTGGGCAATTGATTAATCGCGATTAATCGCATCTAAAATAAAAGTTGTGTTTACATAATATATGTGTGTGTGTGTACTTTTTATAATTATACTGTATATAAATACACACTCCTTCATGTATATATTTAATATATATTTGCATGTGTATATACTGTATATATATATATATATATATATATATATATATATATATATGCATGTGTGTTTATTTATATATACATAATAATTATACACAGTACACACACATATATTGTGTAAACACAAAGCTTTATTTTGGGTGTGATTAATCACGATTAATCGAATGCCCAGCACTAATTAAAATAAATAATTTTTGAACAATGAAAATAAAAAATAACAAAATATTTTATTTGTTTGCCTGAATGTCATGTGACCATCAGAGAACCATGAACATACAAATGTGTTGGTAAATTATTGAAATATTATCTAAACATGTCAGGGGTATATTGAAGTAAGCTTTTTAGGTCAATGCGAAAAGTTTGGAAATCATAAACAAACATTAATAAACATGAAAATGGCATTACACCTCCAAAGTTTTCCAGGTTTGAAATATATTTTGGCCAGATTTCCAGAATCAATCATTAGTGAAAGTCACTGGATATGATAATCACTGCTATTCATCAAGTCATCAATAAAAAGGTAACTGTAATCTGATAATGAGTTTTTTTAAATGTAATATTATCTAATTACAAGTACTTCATTTTTGGAATCTGATTATGCAATCATTTACTCCCCAGCACTCATCATTCACAGAAGCAATTATTTGCTCATTTTGATTCTGGCTTAATGCTGTCAGTCCAACATGAATCGAAGAAATATGGAGTTCAACGGTGCAGTCCGTGTGTATGATGCCAGACTGGGACACACACTGAAGGTAGACTGTAACCAAGGTGACAAGGCCAGGCAGGGGCAGCACAGCAACTGTCACAGCCCTTACATGTCCTGTAGTGGCAGCACCTAAAAAGCTACCAGTCACGGCGTATCTTCAAACAACCTCTCCAACAGTCAGGAGCGATCCAGGCCTTGGTCAGGTGGAATAACAGAGTAGGACAAGGGAAGATGCTGCGTGGAGGAGAAAGCCTGTAGTTTGGCTTTCATGAGCAATTACAGAGAGTTCAGCGTGGATTTCATTCCATATCTTCACCAAAAGGATCAACACAAGCCTACATTCCTCTGTTGTCTTTGTCAATCTTATTTACTGTTAAGTAGACCTCCACTTGCCTGGTCTCATTTGTTCATGGTTTTTCAGTTTTTTTCCACGTTTCTCATAAAGAATTCAATAGGATCTGCATTTTGAAAGGCGCTAAAACTTTGGAATGCCTCCGTGCCGCAACAGTAAAGAACACTGCTGACAGCTAGTGAAACATTATTTATCTCCTGTCACATCTTAAATGCAGATAAAAGTCAGTTTGGATGAGAATAATAGCCTGTGTTCATTGTTCCCTCCTTTTGTTTTCCATTTCTTCGTATGTATTAAAAGCAGACAAAGAGCTCTGCCGCTTCTCTCCAGTCACTTGAAAGGTTGGATTATCATCGTGACTTTGACAGGAGAAGTGTTCTAATGAAGAGACACTCCGGTGAGGGACTCTAAGTGTGCGAGTGAGGATGAGACGGGCTGTGCGCGAAGCCCTTCAAATACTGTCTGTCCATTTCATCATGCCTCCTTCTGGTGAGATTCATGAGTCTGAGAGGATTGTCGCTCAAAAACGGCTCAGTATTAAAACTCCACACTTAAAGTAAGCCATTGGAAAATGTATCTCCCACTCAAAGCTGACATTAATTCACCCCCAAAGATCTGTTATTATTTACATGGTTATTACATTTTTTTCCCCGTCAAACCAACACAGTCTCACTCCCACTCGTCACATATTGACGCTTGGTCAGGACCCCTCGTCGTCACTTTTTTACGTACAGGGTACCCCTTGAAAGGCATTTTTCGACGTTAAGGGTACTGCAGTGATTCCAATGAGACACCTTTGGCGTCATACACAGACGTGTTGGGCATGTGAATGTTATCATGATGTAACTATTTATTGGGTTATAATGTTTCCATTATGACATGTTGGAGTATGATTCTCAATTTAATCAGCCAGCATTATTTTATTTACATTTATTGATTTGTATTTACGCTATTCAGACACGTTTGAAAGTAGCCCAAACCCCGCCCCTTAACCTACCCATTTGCGTTATATGATATAAAACACAGAATATAACAGACAACATGCACACTTTATTGAAAAATGTCAAGTATTCCAACTGTTCCGAGGCCAAACGATTGATTTGTGTGAAGAAAAGACCCAAAAGCGATCTGCGTTTCCCTCCGCACCCCGGCGTCATAGTGAAGACGCTACAGGCACGGCCATACCCCTCGGCGTCAGGCGTCGTTTATATTAGGTCCAATGTATTCTTTAAAATGATTACAAATTGGGCCATTGGGGAGGTCTCTTCACACCTCATGACCTACCTCTGTTTGCAAGAGCGGAAATGCTCACATAACATCAGATATTCAATTATTTTGTCATCATGCACTGCTGATAACGTCCTGTTTGCATGTAAATAATTTACGTGATCAAAAGATCAAGCAAATAATCAACATTTTTAAACAAATTAATATGTGCTACTAAAAATATACTTTTAATAATGGAAATGCACACCTATCAGTGAACTTGTTTCATAAATGTATTTAACATTTAATTATGCAACACTTTTTAAAGAAAGAAACAGTTATGTATGAAATGACAACTTGCATGCAATGTAATGAAATTTCCTTTCTTTCTGTTTTGCAGGATTACTTGCAGATTACTTTTATGAGCCAACCCTCACAAGAGCTACTAGTTAGTTGTAGTGAATCTTGCCGTAATCAGGTAAATAATATTTGTAGTATATCAGTATTTACTCATGAAATGCTCCCCTGAATTGTATGTAAATTCATTTTATTGTAACTGTCTTAATGTATATGTTTCAAAAACAATAGTAATTGCACATAAAGTAAGTGAGACTTTCTTGTTTTACAGCAGAGAAGAAAGACCAGACCCTTATATCGAAGCAAGCTAATCGAATAAGTCCTTTGTTTAGGGTGAGGAAGGAACATGGCCATCTTGTGCCCAAAGACGACAGAAAAGTGCGCAAGTCCATTGGTATGTCTTGTATTGATGTATTGTCTTGCTTTAATATGTAGTACAGAATTTGATGTTGATCTCTCAAAGGACAGCTGTGATCATTCTTTCTATACTCTGATAAAATACACACCATTATTCATGTCTAAATCTTTTTATAACTCCTAAAATGAGCAAATTAGGTTCTGTATCTTGGATTTATCTAAAATGGTAAATATTTGTTTCCCTTT